>NC_060253.1:82746357-83051949 GCF_921293095.1 Ischnura elegans | reverse complement strand
CTACAATCTATGATTCTATATATTTCATATCGCAAATGCACAATTATTGCTATGGCCATGAAATCAGTTGAATATGGACTGAAGGGACCGGAGATTTCATCGCACTTGAACATATTAATGCCGCGACTAGTCAAGGTCAAACTGGAGAGGAAGGGAATAGCAGAAGTGTAGGCAGCTGGGGAAGTGGGAGTAGAGATAGCATGATTCATAGCCGGACACTCGCCTGCGTAGACAAATTGAAAAAAAGTCCTGGTTTCCTATAACTGCTGCTGCGCGATGAGGTGATTGCATGCCCTTCATGGAAGCTCAGTGTTCATGTTATATAAAAATCACGGTGAGCGATTGCGTTCAGTGATCATGGAACTGCGTCCCGCAGCAGTTGCATACTGGGCAACTTGCGCGAGACGCGACTCCGCAATGTGGTACCTGACATTGTAGTTTCAGACATCGTTCAGCGGTTTTGAAGCATTTGCGCAAACCAATTTGCTGAATCCGTGATCGTACAGACATGGGTGTAGGGTTTTTGGAAACCAGGCATTTCAATGAGCAGTAAGAATATGAGTACAATCACATTATCGCCGCTAAAATGATTTCGGTCAGTAAAAGATACATATGTATGATTCCGGAGAGCAACCTGCAATAATAGACCAAGTCCAAGAATAGTAGAAAATTGCTTGATTTTCATGAATTATGAAAATTACATGAAATTTAAGCGAAAGTTTGGATTTTTTGTGTTTTCCGATTATTTGTGCCGCCTCTCTCCATCATTAGCCCAGATAATCGGGAGTACGCTGTATAATTAAAATTAAAACACTTAACTGTAGGCCAGTTCAGATTACGCTACCGATGCTGCCCTAAAAAAGTTTTAACCTAATGTTAAAATTAACTTAGAACCATAGCAAAAATTATGGACAGATAAGTGACCTGTAAAAATGACCGCGAACCTGAGCCTCTGGTTCCGTGCCCCCAGAATCCATTCACTGTGCCTGAACTGTTGCTCATGCCTTTTGTTTCTTCCCACTAACTGTTGAAGGGTCCATGTATGCATAGTATCACTTAATGCATCCGAGCTGCAGGTTTTTCTGCTAGAGGCAAATGGAAAACTTCCCCCACCGCCTGATTAAATGTTTTAGTTCCCCCCAATTCTTAAGGGTTTGTATTTTGTATGAATTGAATGAACACGAAATCAAAATGAATGCATGATCAAAAATGAACGGCCAGAGGAAACTAACAGCCTCCAAAAAAATGAACACCCCGAGGAAACTAATGGCCTCCGAGAAATAAACGCCCTAGGGAAACAAACAGCTTCAGAAAATTGGATACCCAATCCAAATATTGGGGCATTAGAAATGTTCAGCGGTGAAACTGTTTTTGTGGATGAAGGGGAATGGTAGAGAAGAAAGGGGAGGGGCTTGGTTGTCTATGATGCACTTAGGCAGTCTTGGGTGGTCTGCATTGTAACCGCCATCTGTTGTAACCACAATGCACTTGCAGGAGTAATCTGCAGTTGAAAATACCTCTTGGTGAGCATGCCTGTAGGACCATATACGCCTCACACGTTCAAAGCAGACATGAACAGTGAACAGGGAGTTTTAAAGAACTGTTCATTTTCGAATTGGTTCATTTCAGTGAACAGTTCATTTTGGCAGTACGGTTCTTTATGACCCATCACTACTGCTAATGATAGAATGCCTAGCCTAAAATGCAATTACACAGTGCTTATGCCCAAATTTATCACGAGCCCTCATATATGTACGTAAAGATTGTAAAGATCTCTAACATTACAAAAAAATAATTTTACAGGTACATATTAAGAATTGTATGCATTTAGAATCTCTACTCTTTCTTAGTATGAAATTGCATTGAAAATTTCCATTTACAAACTTAAATGCCTATTGAGATGATTTGAAAATTTGAAATTATGTATATAAAAAGGTTTCTAATAGGGTTTCCACTAATTTGAAAAGCCCCATGATAAAAAGAAGAACACAATGGTAATTTCCACACTTTTAATGTCACAACTCAGCAACCGACCATGGTTTCAACACGTAAGTGTCATTTTCAAGGTTGAAAAACCAAGGTTGTGCAACCTTGAAAATGACACTTAAGTGTTGAAACCATGGTCGGTTGCTGAGTTGTGACATTAAAAGTGTGGAAATTACCATTGTGTCCTTCTTTTTATCATGGATATAAAGAACTTCCACAAAATCGAGCCGGATACCATTTTATACGTTGAAAAGCCCCTATCAATAAATCCTCACCAGGTCCAAATCGAAGCAATTGATTTTTCCTCAAGGAATTCATTGCATTTCCAGTGCTCTTATAGGTGAGTGTAAAGATACAACTCCATGTAATCAGAGTTGATAACCAAAATTTAAAAAAAAGAAAGTTAAAGCCTTACTCAAGTTCACTTTCCGATTGTGCAACTTTCCTTTGATATATTAAACATATTTTCAGTGGTTTGAGTGAGGCCACTAGCATGATAGAAATCCACAAAAAATCTGCTGGGTATGTGCATGCTACAAATACACCAGGAAATTTGTTCCACAGAAAAAAACTGAAAGGCGAGTATGTGTGTTCTTTTCATATTGCATCGTTGGTATTATTCTATTTCCCTCAGAGTTTTCAGGTTTTCACCAAGTTCGTGCATATCTGAGTTGAGATTTCTTTGAAATGATACGTAACTTTGAGTTTTAGTGGTCTATGCCAATTTTTTACCGTGCATGATGGTACAAGTGGTGCCATCTTTTATCTAATTAGCACTATATATGTGCGTGATTAAGGGTCTCGTTTATGTTCACGGTTGAGGTTTTTGCCAATGGTCGATTAAAACAAGTGAGATAGCAAAGAGTGATTTCATTTTTCAGCATAAACAGCTGGAGCTAGTTCTGTTGCTCATTCGCTTCGCCCACTTGAATCCTCGGGATTGTTGATATAATTCTCAAAAAATAATATGATGTCCAAATTTTCACACGCAATCATGCCAATATCTTGAAGTCAGAAGTGGAGTTTGATGCAAACTAAGAGGAAGTTGCATCGAACTCCACTTCAGACCTTCAGATACTGCAGGGTTTGCAAGGGAGACTGTCAGGCATCAGGCATACAACAGCACAGTGGAAATCTGGTGAACATGAGAGCATCCACGACTCATTGCAGAAGCCTTCATACATTTTTTAATTGATAAAAATATGGTAATCAGTATGGGGGAAATCCTCACGAATCTGAATGTGTGTGCTTGAGGCCCACATGGAAATTTATCAAAGCCTGCTACACACGGTGAATGATCATGCGAATGATCATGCTGAATGATCACGTGATCATTCACAGGATCATGCGAGCAAAATAGAACAGGTTCTAATTTTCACTGAATGATCATGAGCATGAAGGTTCATTCGCGAGCTGTTCTGTTATATACGGTGAATGATCAGGAGAATGAAATCATTCGCCGTGTATGGCGGCCTTTAGGGCAATTTTGGTAGGTGAGCGAGAGTTATTGCAAGTTTGAGTTTTTTGTTTGTTTTGATTGTAATCTTGTTGTCGTACTTTGATTTTATTTTGCCTTCTCCACGCAATCCCACTCTCTACACCCAATTCTTTGACATGTCTGTTAAAGTGAAGGGCCTTGAGGAATTCTATTAATTCAACTACTGAACCGCCATACATTGATTAATTGTATCAATTTGCAAGAAAATAATTCATGGAACACATAATACCACATGAAAGACAGAAGTACGCATACAGAGATGCTGTGTAACAACAATACAGAATACCTAATTAGCCAAGAATTTTCATCATGAAGAACTTAGATGGTATGAAAAGCTCAGGGAGTTGATAGGGCCTTACCAGCCGGAGCATTGTCTACCACCCGAAGGTCAAACGATCCCTGGTAGCCAACGCGATAGTTGGTCCTGGTACCAGAGTCCCAGAGCACAACTACCGTCTTATCCGGAGACGTCTGGCTGCCGGCCCTGCCAAGCTCCACGACGGTGCCGACGTGTCCCTCGCCGCCATCTTGGTTCCCCCACTTCCAGTGCGGGCCACGCACTACCCGCACGCCCACGTCTAACATCACCCCCTCCCCTCCACACCCCTCACGGCTGGCTCATCCACAAAGCGAGACCCACCACAATGCCCTCTCTGCAAAGAGAAATAAACAAATTACAGTAGAATCCTGACTAAAGTTTTTTTTCGGGGAGGAATGCAGAATATCACAAAAGAAGGACCTGCCTTTTTATTTTAAGGTTTTTAGTAGGGATGAGTCTATTCCATTTTTAAAATTGTGATTCTTTCAAATCGAATCCCGATTCTGATTTCATCGAATTGTATTCACACTAACACGTGGGATATTCATTCGTCAGAAACATTGCTTTTAGTTGCCATTTGCCCTTAAAATTAAAATTTAGGAATTGAATGGAATAAAATAACAAAGATAATAGAAACAATGGAAAAATCAATTTCCGTATGATATGCATGGAATCAGCTTATACCACGCTCCACGACATGCAGGGTGGTCAGAAATTCAGTGACACACTACCATAAACGTTATAGAGTACATAAACCTATACAACAAATTACCTAAAAATTTTTTTGCTTCATTGCACCATTTCCGAGCTATTTGCGATTGAAGTTACCCAATCAGAGCACTGCAAGGTGAATAACAACATCCTTAGAGAGGCGTAGTATAGAGAGAAGTAGTTTCAAAGCACCAGCCAGAAAAAGCGAAAAGAAAAAAGAATTTTACTCTCAAACCAATTCGAACATCGGTGTTTCAGTTCCACAACAACGCAGGTGTTTCAGTAACACAAGTGGCAGGAAGCAAGACTCCATGTCCGAAGATTTTTGTTTCAAATGATTGGTTATTATTGGAATGGAGGGGTTATTCTCACAAATTTTGAGCATCAGTCAAGCATAGGTTGCGTAAACTTGCCCCGTTCCTGTCAAAATTTTCCTCCATTGTAATACTTATTTTAAAAATTTTATTGAATTTATTTTCCTTATAATAAATCAAACATTATTGCCATCAGTACAGCCACTCTTGATTTATAAATGGTATTACTAAACTGTTCATTGATTGTTAGGCAATATGAAGTTTGCTGGGCACTAAATGGTATTGCAAGCAGCAATAAAAAATTTTCCATCGATTTAATATGCTCTCCCCAAAGAATGTGTTATGTGGAGGTTATCAGAATGTTATTGAGGACAGTTATCAACATTAAAATCATCTTCAAGGAAAACCTCGTGGACTGTTGACCAAAAGAAAACTACTGCCAGTAATAATCATCACTGCTTGAAAATCTGAGACTGTGAAAAATCACACATGTGATTACAAAACACCAAACTAATCCTAATTGCCATTATTTCATAAATCTGGCCATTGTTTGTGGTTATTTCTGCAGCCTATTCAGTAGCTGCCTTAGCCTTGACTCTCAGAACAGCCAGATTTTGAGCTAATGACCAAATCTTTGTCCTATTGAAAATATTGGACTTAAAGAAAAGCTGAGCTTTACCAATAAAAAAGAATTTCTTAATCATAGCTGAACACTGGTCTCATTCAATCATCTGGCCCATCAGTATTATCTTTATCAATGACTCTGAAACCACCTCCACACTCCTGTTACTCAGACTCATTCGATTGCTAAGTCTTCCTGCAATGCCTTTCACTTAATTACTTTAACCAAGTTGATGAGTGCATTCCCATTGTGAATCCCCTGAAGGCAAGGATCCAAACCTGAAAACTACATCAAATGTCTTTTACCAGTAGGACACACTACATTACCCACTAGTAAAGTTAAAAGGAGGTTGAAAATTGCTATGATTCTCTTCTGCAGCTAGGTTATAATTTGCACTAAATAAAAAAATTGTGCAGGAAGAAAATACTGGCAGTCGGCAGGTTACAGATTAGTTAGACTCCAGAGAATGTACTCATTAATGTATATTAATGTGAAAGTACAAAGTTCTTCTTTCTTAATTTAATCCAGAGAATGTCTTTAAGTCAGATTTGTAAATGACTCAAGTGCGTAATCAGTCAATCACTAATATATAAGAACAGCACAAAAAATAAAAGTAATACTACTGAAATTTTCCTAAAAAAACTGCTATCACAAACACATAGATATTAAAAAATACCATACATTAAGCGAGACAGGAGAAATTTATAACAAATATAATACCTGACCAGTTACTTGATGTTACTTCTATGGCTTGCTTACCGAGGGGGAATTTTTTAAACAGAGAGATAGGTTAGTTATAATGTGATGGCCCTTGTGCCAGATAATCAGGATTTGATTTCTCTGTACAGGAAGAGGAGTTAAATATTGGCAGTGCAAAATCTTAAAATGTTGATAATTTTACGTAAGTGGAGCCTATCCATGAGAATGGAATGACTATTTCAGGACTTGGAAATCCTATATATGTCTTTAAAAGTCATTCATTAATACTGGTAGGAGTGTAAGAAACAACTTTGAAGAACCACATCAGAGTGCTGAATTGCAGCAATATAATTAAGGCTGAGGAAATAGTAAAAACGTCTTCTTTGGCAATCCAGAGTTAAAATACATCGAACCAATGGCTATACAACCTTCCTCATGATGCTAATACTTACTGGGAACAATTCATACAAAATAGAAACCCTTAAGAATTGGGGGGAACTAAAACATTTAATCAGGCGGTGGGGGAAGTTTTCCATTTGCCTAAAGCAGAAAAACCTGCAGCTCGGATGCATTAAGTGATACTATGTATACATGGACCCTTCAACAGTAAGTGGGAAGAAACAAAGGCATGAGCAACAGTTCAGGCACAGTGAATGGATTCTGGGGGACACGGAACCAGAGCCCCTCTCGTGCGAAAAAATGGGTAAACGGTGCTTGCCGCAGAGGGGTAGGTGAAATCGAAGGGGGAGAGAGATTTGGGGGTCTTCTACCCAGACGACCCCTTTCGCCGAGTTATATGGCTATTAGGGGCGGATTCGCGATAAGAACCGGGGCAAATCTGTAGGGGGCCGGGTAACAGTAGTGGAGAAAAAGAATCCGGGAGAATGGCGTTTGAGAGGATTGTAAACACAGATGAGGTTGCAGATAAACGGGAAGACAACAGTACAGGGGCCCCGACACTCAAACTAAGTATTCAGTAAGAATCATTCGAGGACGCAAACACGCAGATGCGGTAATGATAAATAACAGTAGTTTCACATCACAGAAAATACATATCAACCGATTTTAATGTATTGAAAGATGCTATTCAGACGCAATGCAAAGAGTAAAAATATTGTCCTGATCAGTAAGCTGTGCTTGGCAACTTTACTATTGGACTAAAATGTATAACTTTGCAACACTTGTTTTTGTAAGACGGTGCAGTCACAAGGAAAACGACAACGGAACGAGAATATTCATACAAGCTGTCGATGTAGCCTGAGGTGACTTTCGAAAGATCTAATAAGTCTACGAACTCTTCGTGGCAGTCCGATACTCTTTAAGGACTGAGAACTTGGGCCTTAAACACAACGAACAGCCTGCTTAAGGTTTGAATAGAAGCATCATATATATATTTTTACAGGTTAATCGCACAAAACTTAACAATCAATGAATAAACACAACATTTTCATTCGTTTGTCGGTGAACTTAGAAACGTTCAAAAGGTCCCACCAATACCAGCGTTTGACAACATAGCAAGTCGATTAGAAAATATTTCATGAGTATTGACGTCAGATATTCTTCGTGCATAATTAAATTTCACGAAAGCAATGAATAAATCAACATAAACTTAAAACAAACTTGTGTAACAACGATGAAGGTTAAGTAACAAAATGACGATTTCACCAATCTCTGGGACGACGGTGAAGCTAAAGAGTCAAAATAATAAATTTCGATATCGTCTCAAACTTACCTTGAACTTCGAAATCGTAAGGAATCAACAGCAACAACAAAAACTCAAAAGAACGTGAAGTTTGACAGTAACAACTGCTACCAGTCTCTCCCGAAAATCCACGATTGTGCGCTGAAGTAACGCACCCTGCTGTTACGTTTCGAAACAAAATTTCGACCGCCCATCAGCGCGCGTTTGTTGTCATCTGCAAGAGCAGGTGGTTGTTTACGTCGGTTTTCGTATACTGTGATTCACATCTAATGCAGCTGTGGATTAGTGATTGGATTAAGTGACTATTACAATTGTAATCCCTCTGCCTTGTTAATTTCTCTATATGCCACGTATTTATGGGAACTCATTTTCATGTTTCTCGGAATAGGTTTGAAGTAAAACGAAACTTTACTGTGTTACAATAATGTCCAATACGATTGTTGTAATTAGGGACTTCCAGCCAGGAGATGATGTTTATTGTAAGGAGCTGGTACGTGAAGCTACCATGTCCACTGTGAATGCGTCTTTCATGACTGGTTTGACTCAAGAAATAACATTTCAGGGAATAGTCATATGTGCTGCGGTCATGTTTATTTTTCTCGGCGTACCTCTAAGTTATTGTCTGGCGGCGATACCAGTGTTTCTGTTTTTAATGTACATATTTATTTGGCTTGGACATACAATGAAGGCCATAGAACTGACGCAGGAAATGAATAATATTGCAAGAATGTACATGTCCTCCAAACATACTGGATTTTGGGTGGCTGAGGTGTATGACCCTCCACTTTTGCTTGGTGGCCTCAAGAAGAATTTAAGGTTCGAGACTGTCACTGAAAAGGAGTTTCTTACCAGAAATATAAATGTCAACTCTTCAAAAAAATTGGTATGTATCGCCATCGAGTTTGGCGTATTAAAGTATATTCGTATGAAAATGATGCTGCTTATTCTATTTGTATAACGTTTTTTGTTCCTCAAACCTTGAAATTCATGTACACTACTCATAGTGGGTAATGTGGGGTGAATTAAATAATGATGATTTGTATAATGTGTCGTCCTACTTGATACCAATAGCTTTGTTATGTTGTCGAATTATATTTCTAATTATCATTTCCATGACATGGAAAGTGACTGGTTACGACAACGCCTCTTCTTTTCACATGAAGTTGACTACCATAGGTAAAACTATTAACTCTTAACAATCCAACTTGATGTGTGCACGCTCCTAAAATTATTGCTTAAATATGAAAGCAGTGTAGATATACTAGTCTTAGTGTGCCCTAGTAACGATCCATCAAAATTGAAACTAGATTTGAGTGGAGTCTGCAGTTGTAGTTGTCTGATCGCATGTTCTGTTTTGCCGTGAGAGGAGAAGCTTCTGTAGTACTTCTCTCACTCGTTTAGCGTTAAAAGTCCTCGAAACTGTGGGAATAAATGAAAACATTTTGTGTGCCTGCTTTAATTGTCTGTTTAGTCTCACTTAGTATCTCACTGTATTGATTATTTATTTCCAATAAATGCCTCTTATGTTATATATTTTCAGATTTGCTTTCATCATTGCATAACTCTAAGCAAATTTTAATGTATTATCCTGTCAATTCTTACGAATAAAACCATTATGAATTTTAAACTAGTTCATGCTATCTGTGCCACTGTTTTGGTTGTTGACTTAATTGTCATGAAGGAACTCCTTTGGAATTTTTTTTGCTGGAGAGGGACTTTTGATTTGGGAAATCTACTTAAAAATTGTTGTTACTCAAGTTTTTTTACATATTAAGTACCTTGCAGTATAAAAAATATCACATGCCCTTTAATATTTTTGCTGATGCTTTACGGAGACTGATGGGCTGAGGGTAATGAATTTTTCTCATCGCAAGTGAAAACAGTTGTTGACTCATGAAAAAAAATATGCTTGCTCTTCAACATCTAAAATCTCCATGGTGGGGTGCATGAGCCTCATTTATTTCCTTCTCATGGCAGCTGAATCAAGTACAGTTGAGGACCTCAAATCCAGAAAGCTTGGGACCGAAGGGCTTCTGGATTTCTGGTCTTCATAGTATATTTAGTAAATTAATTAATTTATACATGTGCTCAGGCTCTTGTACTTGATATTTGATATCCTTGTGTGTCCCTGACAAGGTTCTTGGGGTATGTCCATGAGGGTGGGCCGAAAAAAGGTTTTTTTTCCTGATCAAATTTGCCCTATGCAGGAAAGTTGCGAAATGATATAAGGATCTCACACACAAAATTTTTTTCAAATCGAATGATATTAACCACTGCCGCCCGAGCTCTAAAGTTTAAAATTTTGCGAAAAATCAGGCTGATTTCAGAATTAAACGGCTATGAAGACGAATTTTATGAAAATATGGGATAATGGATAATATCTAAGAGTAGATACATGTTTATAGTTTATGAAAATGAAATTTGAAGTTTATTTGACAAAATCTATGGTTCAAACAATGCCTATGAATTAACAACAAAATTATAGTATAGACCACCCGCACAACACAACTCAATTTTGCCTACGTTTATAAAATTCCATGTTGGGGGCTAAATTGTAGGTAAAATAATATTTATTTCGATTGAATTTAATTTTTTAGCAAATAAGTCATCATATGGTAGTAAATAATCCCACAAAAAGTAAAAATAAGGTAAATTATTTTAAATTAACATCAATCATAATGACGAATAGCGTAACTGTGGAGCTATTTTCAGCAAGAAATTCAGCCAAGGCTGAGAAAGAACAGAACCTGAACACCAAGCATTTCACTAAGTAACTCTTTGCTAGTTTTGTGAAGAAACTACCTAGAACTCACTCACCACGAGGAAGAGGCTACCATCGAGTTCCACTCGTGTCCCTCCAACCAACCTTCCAAACGATTACGGGAGGATTGACACAATGGAGAAAATAGAGAAAAAGCGTACCAGGTGTGGAGTGGAGTGCGTTATATTTGTTGCACCCGAAAAGTTCAGGGGTAATGATTTGCCCACTTATGAAGAGATGATGAAAATGTTTTTGTACTCTCGGTACATTGAAGAAGAAAGTTAAAATTACATTATTTCTGTCCCGGGAATCGCGGAGACAGTGGCTTATGCCATTGAAGACATTTGGCATAGATCCTCTATTCCAGTTGTTGGATGTAGGAAAATTGTTACACGAATCATTCAATATCATGGAAACAATCGCAATATTCTTCGATTTGAAAAAAATTTTGTGTGCGAGATCCTTATATCATATCGCAACTTTCCCGCATAGGGAAAATTTGATCAGGAAAAAAAAACCTTTTTTCGGCCCACCCTAATGTCCATAGTATGTGCTAAATTCCTACTCATCCCAGAACAAGGCTTGGAGAGTGGTGCCACGAGGTGGCAAGTCAAAACACTATGCAGACGAATTTTCAAATGTTCTGGATTTCGGGGTTTCCGGGTTTCGGGATTCCTGATTAGAGGTCCTCAACTGTATTGTCAATTTCAGGACTGAAGAAACTTCTTTTGCATGGATTATTCACAGAGGAATTGCTCTTGGGCCTTTAACTAGTTCAGGCCCTCCATCTCGGCTGTATTTTTGATGGAAGACTCACTTATCATCTTCAGGGCTAGTTAGACCCAAGAATAATTTACTCACTGTCAGAACTGCTTTATGTGTGTCATAAGATGTTAGTCTTGCTTGTGGATGTGTGTACTTACAATTAGTGTAGTTGAACATTGGGGCAACACTCCAATTTGCGCTTACGTTAATATTTATCGAATTTCTTTGTACAAAATTTACCAACTCATATTTCAGCAATTTACTTATGCGATTGCCAAGATAATAAATTTTGGGGACGTGTCAGTTTTTAATTTCTGTGTGGGGTCAAACCAAGTTTTCTTACTCTTTTCCATGTGTTACTAATCAACCATTATTATTTTTGTAGGTGGTAGGAACTGTAGCAATTGCAAAGAGCCGAACACATCCAGACGATTGCGCTCGTCTCAGGCGCTTATCTGTGGCCCCCTTGTATCGAGGCCACGGCATTGGTACGGCACTCACTGAGGTTGCCCTGTCGTTTTGCCGTTCCTGTGGCTACACGCGTACGGAAGCAGTGACCTCCGAGTGCCACGATGCTGCACGCAGGCTCTTGATGAGCAAAGGGTTTGAAATGCACCAGATGTACCACAGGCCCATTTTGGGTCGACTAGTTGCTGTTATCATGTATGAGCTTGTTTTGAAATTTCGATCAGCTCCTACTAGTCAGGAGCCGTGAGTCAATTTGGAGATAAATGCACGGGGAATGAGTTTACCATGGCCTAAATCCGTTAACTGTGGGACTAGAATATGAGCTCCAAATGATCCAAGCCTCAGGTATTGTCTTCCCCAAGCATCTGACTCTCCTCCGAGTTGTGTTGTAATTGTATTGGCAGGTGTAAGAAATCCTTCTTTTCCTGTCATTGAAGTTCCTTAACCACAAGAGATAAGTCAAGCTCTTGTTCTTTGCAGTATATATTAAAGTGGGAAACAAATTATTGAAGAGTGTTTTGCATCGGTAGTATTTTGATCCCTGAAATAATAGCTTGGATTCAGCCCCTCATGTGATCACCAGGTATCGCTTAATTGAAATATCTTATATTCATGATGGTATCTTTAAGTTTTTCAAAGTTTGTTTAATATCCAGTGCTTCAGTGCAAATGTTGATTTGAAAGGGTGTGGGTGAAGCTCATAAGCCGCAGGCCTATGGGATTTCTCTCAGACAATAGGGGGCCAGCAATGGTGTCCATCTTGCACCTCAAGGGTTTTTAATGCCTGGGGTGTCTTAAGGTGTGAGATTTGAACTCAGAATCCTTTGTTCATCAACCTAATGCTCTATCCACACGGCTAACATAGTCCCCTGGACTATGAGATGCGACCATCATTTCTTGTAGTACAGCAGACTCCCGATTATCCGGCTGCGGTTTATCCGGGTTGCGGATTATCCGTGCATGAGTTTCACTCTCGCTCAATTTTTCCGCAGTCTTTATAAAAAAATAAAATCGGATGCACAATCATTGGAATTTCTACATTAATGCTAGGATGCACTGGGCTTATAATTTTTATTAGATTCCCCTTCATAAAGCGGAAGCAATCACACGCTAGCTGCATTCACGGGAGCACCATGTTCCTGTTTTCCGAGACTCGCAGTGCGTGCTGTGCGATCCCGGATACACGTCCCGCAGCGGTTGCAACCCGGGCAAATTGTGGGAGACGCGACTACGTGGCGTGCTGCCCGACAGTGTAGTTTGCGACGTCGAGCAGTGGTTTTGAAGCAATCGTGCCAACCACTTTTCTGTATCCGTGATCACACAGCCTCCGATGTATGGTTTTCGAAACCAGCCCTTACATGGAGCATTAATAATATGAGTACAACCTTGTTATCGCCGCTTAAAAGATCGCGAACTGGCAAAGAAAGCTCTCATTGAGTCCGGGAAGTACTCTAAAATAACAGAATTACTGCATAAATAATAATATATTGTTTGTTTTAGGTAAATTTTGAACATTGCATGACATTTAAGTGAAAGTTTGGGTTATCTGTGTTTTCCGATTATTCGTGCCGTCTCTCCCCATCATTAGCCTGGACAATCGGGAGTGTACTGTATATGCAATTCACATTCATAAGATTGGGTTTAATGAAAAACCAGCTAAAGGATCGGTTTTGATGTTTTGGAGGGGAATTGTTCACTATGTGAACTAGTAATCACTGGTAAAAACGTTGCAAAGATATATATGAGATATATCGATCATTAATGTGTTGCTGAGAAAAATTGTCATAATTTGATTTCGCTTGTTAAAAAATACAGGAAGAAGAAATTTTTATTTTGTAATGATTTATTGGATAGACAGAAACTTCAGTGCATGAATATCATTAGTTTTTATGTTCCTGTAATAGGTTATGAATCTTCTATATTGAAACTGCCAGTAATTCAATGAATTTGTCTATGAAGGCTTAACATCTAGTCCACTTAGGTTTTGTGTGGCGAGAATCAGTGTGTTCAAGACAGCATGTTCAGGTTGCAGTACATTTTGAAAATACCCATTTTTTATGGAAATAATGATTCTACCAAGACATTGCTTATGTTGTTTCTTAACTAGTTTGAAAATATGTGCAACTTCTTTTGGTGGTTAACTTGATGTGTTCCCTCTAACAATTTTATTCTCCATTGGCCACTTATCCGTGCAGAAGTTTCAAGGAAGCATTTAGCACAAACTCACCTTTTGTTTGACCAAAGGATATATGTAATCAGAACAGAATAAAAATACAAGACTGAATTTTAATGTACAGTGCACTGAGTTTATTTTCATGAGTTGTACTATAAGTAAAATAAGGTAGGATATGTTCAAAGTATGATACATTTCTCTGTTAATTAAAGTACCTCGAACAAGGTTAATTTTTTCTCTTGATTTTCATAAAATATTTGGAGTCTAAATGACGAATTTAGACGATACTGTTCTTTTGATTACCATATGTGCTTGTTAACTTGGTGTCTGTAATGACCTGTAGCCTTTGTACGTTTGTGGACTTACTTTATAACGGAGTTCTTTCATTGGAATATGCATCGTAGTACCTATAAACTGTGGTAATAGTGAAAGAAGCTGAAACTGATAATGATAAATACAGACAATACATTCATCATCATTTGCATTGAAATTTTGTGTTTGCCATCAGTATCACGCCACCAGATCAAAATTATCAAAAGCAGGACATATTAATAAAAGCCTGGAAACACATTGATTTCCTTGTCTCTTTAGGAAAAAATAATACACAAGTTGACTGATTGATTTATGACTTATGATCTCTGCATTTTCTCCGGGTTCTCATGGCGTCCATTGGCTTTAGTGAGAACAGGAAAGAAATGCTGAGATCATTTGATCAACCCCGCAGAAATCTTCGAACCTACATGATTTTTATCTTAATTTGAACGTTGTCATAAATGTAATTTTTCACTAATATTCACTTCAACGCGAAAAGAAATTTCCTTTAGCAGATTTAGAGAAAGATTGTGAACTAGGCCTGATTTGCATTAACATTTTTGCTTTTTTCCCTCTATGTATTTTCACCTCATTTACCACCTCCTTAGAGGTACTCTTAGTAAATCCCTGTATTGTTGACGTATTTTCTGCTGTTTCAATTTTGTACGCAAGCTGAGGACTTAGAGGGGTGCTGAAAGAAAAAGACAGAGGTCCTGTGCCAAGTAACATGTGCACAAGGACTCTTATTTGGAGGGAAGTTAGGATGATCAGTGATCCAGGAAAGTGGCAGCAACTCCATTTAAACCAGACCGTGAGTAGATGAAAGGCATGTCTGTGCGAAACTTGGCTGAATGAGTAAATTATAATATGGATTTAGAAGGAAAAACAGCAAAGGAAGTCAGAGAACATTGATGGGAAATTTTAGGTTTCACATTACAGTCGGTAGGATCATGAAGTTATAGCAGTGGAGGTCTAAGATTGACTGAATTTCCAAGGCCCAATGCCATGTTTGTTGTGATATGATTGATTTTGGGAAAATCGCAGGCCTCTTTCTCCTTCGACTTTTTCAGCCCTATCCGCTTGTGTGCAAAGGTATTTAAAACCCATTGTTGCAATCTCTAAGAACGTTTTTGGCATTGCAGGAGTTTCTGTTCACACATACCTTTCAACTCGTGACCTCCGTCTCTTCATTCCTTGTATGAAAGTTCCTGAGTAAACTCATGATTGCTGCTCTGTTGTTGCCAATTAAATGGCATTCTTCTGTAAATTGTAAGAGGACGTCCATTAATTAAGTGATGTGATTTTTGCGATTTTTATATTCCCCTTTTCCCCTTAGTGAGATTGTTCAAATTGATTGTTGTGTATGTTCAGTGTAAGTACATTAATCTACGCTTAATTGCTTTGGATTTATAAAAAAACGACTTGTTTGATTATTTTTATTTATGTTTAGTCAATTCAACCCAGATTTCTTGCAATTTCACAATGTTTCTTGCAGAAAAAAAATTGCGTGATACTTTTCAGTACCCCCTCTTTCTCCTATGTGAGGTTAGGTGAGAATCCGCTTGACCCCCTCCTAAATGCCTTATTTAATTAATTAATGGTCCCTCAGTATTTTTAATTGTTTCATGTTCCAGTCATTATATGTTTATATTTCACTTCGATAATGGCCTCGTTGGAATTGTTAATATGTTAAGGTTTGGTATAGATATCAGCATTGCGTGGGCGTACTAATTGAGTGTTGGTTACCAAAGAATAGTAAAATCATTCATTATGAGATTGTATTTGTGATTGAGGTGATTTCTTTTTGTACCAAAATATGTATTTTAATTGTAATTTAAATATGTTAATCCATTTTTGTTGGTAGTCATTTTTAACTGATCAGAGATTTCTGATTAAAAGCAGGGAGCAGCACGCATGTGCTCTTGTGATTTCCATACAATTATTTCCTGTAATCAAAATAATTGTCCTTTTACTCTTCATTACTCCTTGCAGTTCATTCATGTGCTGATGCAAAATTGATATGTGTTCAAATTCCTATGGAGATGATCATTGGCCATCTATGTACCAAGACTGCTTTTTAAAGGAACTTAACTAGGTATACTCAGATATTCCTGTATTGCTGAATAGCTCACCAATTCTTTACTGTTTCTTGGCCTTGCACATTCATCTTGTATGGTTTGTTGGCATTAACACCCAAATGAGTGATTATTTTCTATCTAGGATCAGGTCTCGCTGAATCTATATACATATGCAAAAGAGGATGTCTGTTTGTCTGTCCATTGTGTTTTTCCATACGGCTGCACACATTGTGACCAAAGTTAGTACATAGGTGCATCTCATACTATCAAACCTCGTAGTACTATTTTCGATTGCGTCTGATGTGTCCTTTGCGTCTTTTTCTCATTACTGTTTTCATGGTACATTATACAACTTCTGTGGTTGGGAATCCTGCCAGGTAGACACACGTCTTGACTCTCTCAAAGGCAAAACAATGCAAAGGATAATACACTCACCAATTTACCATCTCGGTGCTAACCTTTTTACTGGGGTATGCACTTACATGACATTTTTTTGTCTATGCATTTACATACACACATAACGATCAATTTTGTGGAGTGGGGTGTAAGCTGATCTCTTGCGCAGTGTATGGAAATTGATATCGATATACCAGTATCGTACCTGTTTGGTTCATATACTTAAAAATCCTGAATCTATGGGTAACATCCTCCCCGAGCAATGCATATGGCCTGCTAGTGACTTAATAAACCAGAAGTTAAATGACATCGCTAACTGATCAAAAGTGGGCAAAAACTTTTGCAGTTTTTCATTTTAAAGTTATGAGGAAATGGTTAAATGAGGAAGACTTCTGTTTTCATTATGACTACTCATCTTTCCAATCCATCTATGGAATTATCTTAATAAATCACGATTATAGGTCTTGGTGAACAACCCTTTTGTTCCTCTTTATGTATATCTCTTTATACTCCTATTACAGGTATCTTGGCCTTCCTTTAGGGACTTATGCTTAAATTTTTCTCTCTGTTATGTTTCTCACCTAATCACCGTGACTTATAACATGGCATATCCTCGGGGTCCTTCCATAGTCCTTCCTGATTCTCCACAAAACCCTTCTCCTATTTTTCGGTACACCATTTCATTTCTCAAGCTATCTGTCTTGATGGTTGCAGTTTTCTGGGTACTCCAGCCAAATTCGTCTCTTGTGAGTGACAAAAGTTTCAGGTCGAAGACGAAAGCAGAATGGCTTTAGAAACTGTCGTCACTTGTAACGGACGAACGTGGCTGGTTTACCCAGAAAACTGCTCTCATCGTTAACATTGCCACGGAAACCTTCGCGGGAAGCTATCATCTGTTTGATCTTCAACACCAGCACCAGGTCTCGAAAGTTTCTATTCTATTAAGATCAGCTTGAAGAATGGTCGTTACCGATCCACAGTGATAATTTTAGCAGTGCATTGAAATTGGAAGAGAAAACTTTTAAATTTTGGATTGAAGATGAGTATAATTATTAATGAGTCTTTTATCATGTGTTGGTCATTTCGGCATGTATTGATGGTATCCAGGAATTTGCTGAACTTTGCTTATGGTAGAGCTTTGATTATCTTTCTTAGTGGAGGAAATCCGAATACATAGATATGTAATTATAATAGGAAGAGACAGATAATCCATTCACGTTCAAATTCTCAGCAGTTTTCAGTCCAATGTTTCTCTGTTAGGCTTTTTCTGCATCCTTAGAATCCATTCCGATGAGAAATTAGTTGTTTGGAGGTGGGGAAATAAAAGAGAAGCGTAGAAAAGGAGGGAAGGGAGATTTTCAAAGTGTTTTGGGTGACTGGATAGGAAACTATGTAGTGGGCAGATATGTATTCCAATGACTGCTGATAGAGTGATGGATAATCAGTGTTCAACTGTTTAAATAGACTGTACTATATTTTTTGGCTCCTTTAAGCAATACATATCATGGCATGGTGGAATACTTGTGATGAAATGCCTGTTGATGTGATCACTTTGCCATTGCTTTTTACATACATATCCAACTGGGGTGTCCATGTGGACTATTCCTCTGTATACACTATGTATGAACTTGACATTACCGTAAGTGATTGTTTACAAGCTACCTCAAAATTTCAGAATTATTTTTATATCATTAGGAGAAATTTCTCTTAGTGATAAAACCCCGAGGTTGGTTTGAATAGGTGAGGATAGAGCTCACCCCAGAATAAGCCACAGGCATGGCAATATCAAGATTTCGAGATGGGGGGGCCAAATAGGTAACTTTCATGTGTCACCTCGCACTTTTAGCATTTTTGTTTTAGGGGTCACCAAAGCCTTCTCCTGAGAGATGAATGGAGGGCCCTTATCCCATTTCCTCCCACAAAACTTTCAGCTTGCGATTGCGAAGATATTTAGGTAACATTAGTTAAATAAGATATTGCATATTTCCCCAGAAATCCACTGTAAATATTGCAATGCTCTAAGTCTGAGTTGAGCTCTGCCCTCACCTCTCAATACCAAACTATGGGTTGAATGCCTGAGTTAGTGAGGGTAATTCTAATTCAATTGTAAAATGCTTTCTCAATTTTGTTTATTTATATGATATGAATAATGCCTGTGGAGATTGCTTTTTATTAAAGAGAAACAAAAATTTCTTCAATTAGTTCACTCTGTATCTGCACTTTTGCTTACATTTTGACATAATGTGATCATGAATTGGCCAATCTGTATTTATAAGGTAGAGCTGTTGTCCACAAAAATTGTGCAACAAATGCTACAGTTACATTGTTTTTTATAATCAATTTTGGGTGGATTATCAGGTTTACTTTGAATGCTGTGACATTATATAGGGAATACTTCTCTTTGAGTATGTTCCTACCTATTTCTATATCATGTAGTTGGGAATGCAAATGTATATTTTGTAAATGTTGATGAGTATTTCATACATGAATTTGAATAAAAAATTGTGTGAAATTTTTCTTTGTCATTATGAATTATCATCACTGGTCAAAAATCCATAGTTTGATTGTATACCACTCTCAACTCGATTTTCCTATCAGCTAATCTTTTCACACCCATGTATTTCTTCTCTGTCATATCCTTCATCGCCTGTTTCATATATTTTATTTATGACTTGTATCTCTCAAGAAATATCTCACCCTTCTTATGAAAATGCTGAAAATTTACATGTATGTGAGTTCCAGGTTTCATACCAGCTGGAGAAATCAGGGACATTAGATTATAGTCACGGAAAAACTCCAGAGGCGGAGCAAAAAGACAAAAATTGTGGTTTAATGTGCAGAGCATTGTTGTGTTCACGCTGCTAGGGTGGGTATTTTGTTGCCATCCTGGCAGTGTAGCACAGGCTGGTGCTGACTTGGCATTTAGACTTTGTTTCACAGAATACTTTTTCTCTCAAAAACTTGATCCGTGAGCGTAATATAGATGAAATATAAATGAACCCGATGCAATTTGTCAAAAACCTCTGGGTGATTAGTTTGGGAACAGCTAGAGACTCAGGGGCTACATTGCATGGCTTATATTGCTTGAGCTATTACCTACATCTTTTAGATCTACATGGAGAGCATGATCTTAGAACCTCTTTACGTTTATTGACAGAAACTGTGAAGTAGGAGAGGTGTTTTACCCTTTTAGTGTGGCCCTGGGGTATTTGCCCTTTTAGTGTGGCCCTGGGGTATTTACCTTTTTAGTGTGGCCCTGGGGTATTTACCCTTTTAGTGTGGCCCCTGGCCTATATGTCGGCTTTTGCCGCTTGGGCGAAAAGTGTGGCAGGCCGATATATCGGCTCTTGCGTAGTCCATTATTGTACGTATTTCATATTGTGTAGTCCATTATTGTACGTAGTTCATTTAATTTGCTATGATGTACTTCATTTCTATAACTTATTTTAAATAAATATAAAAATATTTTGTCTATATTGACCAGTTTATTGTCATCAATTTATAAAAAACCGCTTATGGATGTATGTAATGAAATAGCTTTGTATTTTTCGTAGCCGCTACATTTTATTAAAATACCCTCCACATTTCTTGCCAATACCCCAGGAAGAAGAATAGCACTCAAGGGGGTTAATATATTTTGCCCAAGGCATAGAAATTTGTTTCTCCCCTGGGCAATAAAGGGCTTCAATAAAGCTAGATGGGACTTGTTGTTAGTCAAATCACCCCAGCACCTATAGCTTATTCTTCCATTTTCTTCGTAAAGGGCTAGTGTCCCATTATCCTGTCCACATGCCTATTGAGGCAGCTTGACGGGCTGTATGAAGATGTACACCTTGTTGCATTCTTCCTTAAATTCTTATATACGACTGCTCCGCCATTGATAAAACGTCAGGGAAATTTTTAAAAATTTGGACTAGAAATCAGGGAATTTGAAGATGGGGAGTTGGTATGAATCTTGTGTACTAGCAACAGTAAAATGAATGCATTTTGAGCCTCTCTGTTCTCCTAGACCCTTACTATCCATGAGGCCCAAACTCTTCACTTCATGGAAAGCATGCTGCGACTTGTGCATTTTATGTATTTTACACTCACAGCAAAACGGCTGAGGACTTTTTTCCCATCATAACTTTTCATACCCTTCCATCTTACAAATTCTTTGAATGAATGGCAATTTGCATAGTCTGCATTAATGACCCCATTGGAGACTTTTGAAGGCTCTCAAGTCATTTTTTATGTGGTAGGCAACCCCTCTGTAATCCAAACCCTGCCATCGTCATTTCTCATAGTAATGATTGGGATCTGTTTACTTTCAAGGGAAATGCATATCTTGATAGAATACTCAACATCAAATTATGGCTATAATGAGGAAAATACAAGAAACAGGCTGGGGGTTACAACACCACCAATGAGTTTGTAAAATGGAAAGGATTTCACTGGTTACACATATGTACCTATTTACATATTATATTCTCTCAGTGACAAGTAAAAAAGCAAGCTTATTTTAATAATATTTACCATTTATTTTACGAAAATACAACAGTGATGATATTCCGTATAATTCACATTAACTGCTTGGGGTTTTGGTGCAGAAACAGAAATGCACTTGATCATGGCAATAATAGGCCGTTAGCATCATCAACTTCAAATAAAATAAGAAAATACATTACTATTACGTGCACCATTGAATTACGAATACTCCATACTAAATATGCTACATTTAACATTCCATAGTTTTCTGTACGGGTAAAAAAATCGCTTTAGTAGTAAAATGCTATATGTACCACTTAACAATTCTCATACAGTGAAAACAACAAATAGCCAGCCTCACTTTTGCCTTGCAAGTAAGTTGGTGGCTTGCCTGTCTTTGTTTGAAAGAGTTAACTTTCACAGGTACATCAAATTTACTACCTTGTAATTCAGTTAAGCACACATGAACTTACCACATGTTACCACAAAAACTCTTCATTGTATGTGGTTATGGTATATATGTTATGTACAACGTATGTATGCAGCCTAAAGGCCTGGCCAAAGATTTAAAATAAGGAGGTATTCCACTATTTACCCATTTTGGCTAAAAATCACCGGTCTCATAATTGAACAAAAATATGGTGCCTGTTATGCATTTGATTGGCCCTTAGTTTTTTTAGCCAAATCATTGCACTTCAGTTTTTCATGTAAGGAGTTTCGTTTGTTCAACAAATTCCAACAACTAGAGAGAGCGAGAGTAGAATAATACCTTTGCGCTTGGAGGGCAAGGTGATGAATTGATAACATTGTCAGAGAAATTGTATCACCAAGTGGGAATTCATATTTGGAAGTCATTCTCTGTCTAAAACCCTGCAAAGCACCTTCCAAAGTCAACAAATTTCGCGGGATTGGCTGTGAAATCAAATGTATACAATCCAGCCTCAAGTTGCCATGTTTCCTGCTGTGGATTTTTAGACATATGTATTCCCTTACTGCACCAGAGTGTTTTTCCTTTTGCTTTAATATTCGGATCCTTTCCCTTTGAGTGTATTTCGATAAGTCTGTTGACCTAAAAATTAGGTAATAGTTTTTAACTTTCTGCCATAATGACCAATGCACTTCTGCCATTATGGCATGGTACTTCATAATTAGTGATGTGGCGTGGCACTTTAGGTAAATATTATTATAATTGATAAATGCAATTCTGAATTATATGGATGGCTAAGTTCTAACAACTCGTATCTCGACAGGTATCTTAAACAAAGTGTAATAACATTAAAAAAATAAAATACAAGAAAAAAACAACTTTGTTTGCAAATGAATGCTTCTTTTTCCGTTTTATGAACTTTTGGTTTTTAATTTCAGTGTAAAAGTAAAAAAATAATTAATAGTTTTTTTGCTCTCCTGAAAAGTTGCTATTTTTGTGATACGTGTTGTTAGAACTTAGCCATCGATATGGTTTCCCATACTATTGTTGCCTTCATCTCCCATTTTACCATAGTAATTTGACTTTAATTGCCCGATTGTTACTTTATGGACCATTTGAATTCCAAAGTAAAGTTTTTCTACAACAAAAAAATATTGATTTTTTGTTTTAAATTCGTAAGTTTTCATGCGTATTCAGCTATGTGTACCGTGTCGGTCACACCATGTATGCAGCACTGAAGTACCAACCAATGGCATGCTATGAGAGGACCAAAAAAGTGACTCATTCATTGGTCATTATGATCGAAAAGGCGTGAAGATGAATTACATGGGGATCGGATTGGTGTGGTGACTATAGTGTTGGCTTCCCACCCGGTGGGCTCGGGTTCAAATCCCGGCAGTGGCAGAGAACTTCAGACACTGCCGGTCCCTGCTTGAGTGATGTGTGGAGGACATTTCAAGCGTAACACACCGTCCGTCGGATGGGACGTTAAGCAGTGGTCCCTTTGGCGCCTCTCGTTGAGAGCAGGCTAATGCCAATGCCGGGTTTCTCTCCATCCTTCCTTCCATACCCTTCCCTCATGGCACAAATGACCTCAGCTATCGGCCGCCTCCTCAGTACATCATACCATGCAATGAATTACATGCTTCGGTCATTATGACGGAAGCGGCAGTGAACGTTAACCGAGTGTGGCTGCACTCAACCGCTCACTCCCCTCGAGTCCACAGTCAGCTGCTGAGTATAAATGCACCAAATAGCACCTCACTTTCATTGTTGAAAAAGAGATTCAAACTTCTCTTAGCTGAAAATTGCTACTATAGTGTTGCAGAATATTTGGAGGATGCATTTACAGGTTAACTCGTGGAGAGTAACTGGAATCTCTGTGTTTGCCATGCCCTGTTAGTGGTTGCTCCAGGTGTAAACCCTCTGCACTCTGTTTCAATGTTCAATCAATGTTTCAACCTTAGTTAAATTAATATCTTTCGGAAACCTAAGAACTTGATGATGTTCACTTTTCATGTATGCATGTAATTTTATTTAATCTATTATAAGACTTAAGCCTTGCAGACGTATGTACTGCCAATGGTGGAATAAACTTATTATTATTGTTATAATGAACTCAGGCAATGCAGTAGCTACTTCATTATTCGCTGACAAATTATCTTTACTCCAATGTTTATATAGTTGGAGGGAGGAGGAGCTGCCACAAGGGAGCCAGAATTTGTGGCCAGGCCTTATGATCTGTTACTAATGCACTAGTTTATCATGAGATTTTATAGAGATTTCAGATGAGTCGCATAGGTACTTATGGTTACTTACAGCCTGTTATTCAATATGATTCCTTGGAATTATAATAATTTAAACAAAAATATAACCACATCCCTGATGAACTGACCAGAGAGATGAGCTGATCAAAAATAGCACGTAATTGTGATGATATGGTTATTATTTTACACACATGAAATATGAGAGTTAATTTTTATGAGGCCAATGATTTATAACACCCCCTATCACTCCTATAGCTTCACCACTGATATGCGCAAAGTGAGTCCCATATGGAACTTGTACACAAGATGGAGCAGGAGATTCGCAGGAATCGTTGTGTGCAATACATTTACTTAATCAACTCCTATTAATTTTTTTGTTCCCATCAGAATAAACGGAGTGAAAAATTGTGAACAGAAGCTGTTAATTCTGTTATGGATAACCCTCCATGATTGCTGATGGAAGAACATGTCTATGAGTGAAAAGATTTCACTTCCATTGCAGTCACTTAAGTATGGTTAGATTATGAACATATCAGCATATTTTCATTTATTATAGGACAGAACATTTTAATACATTTAGTTTGAATGTATACCTGAACTTCATGGTTGTGTATCCTCATGATGTATGAGATGAATTTTTATCCATGTGCCCTAATTTAATTCATCATACCATCAGCTGCTGCAGTAATTTGACAAGGCTCTAACTGCAACCATACTAGTTTGATCTCGAGCTGTTGTTTTATGTATGATACAATGAATACTTCAACTGAATGATATTGGTCAAATTAGGCATTATATGTTAACTAGTTACTATGTACGTACTTTGTTTTCTGCCAAAATGCTGGTAAAGTCAGGTTTTCATTTAGATCATACTTGACATAGTAGTTCTTACACATACTGGCATCTTATACCAATATGTCAATCAGAACCTTGTCAAATCACGCAGAAATTAGAATAATTTCATCATAAAAAGAAAAAAAATCCAAGATTACAATGGTCTCAATGTGCTTGCAAATTTCCATTGCTATTGGAAATCCAGTCATTGTTAAAGCAATTTACGTTCTTTTAAGGAAACTTCCCTTCAACAACTTCAACATTGTTTTTGCAAACAAGCTTTAACCAACAATGAAAAATCTGACTCAAACTCTCTCAGCCACGCTGATAGATCCAGAGATTGACCTCTTAGTGTCTCAGAAGAACCCCATCAATAAAAATGATATCCACACAACATTCGAATTCTTGAGGAGGAAATTTGCCGTGAAAAATCAATTGTCTAAACCAGGATTCAAATGTGGATCCTCCTGACACTGCCAGTTACACCAGTAAATCATTAGTCAAAGCAAATTTCTGATGGGGTTTAAACTGAATAAGCTGTTTGCGACAGGTGCACATATTGTTGCACAGGAAACAAGAGTGTGCTCAAAAAAAAGATCTAATCCTTTCATGAAGTATGCTGTTAGTGAGGGCTGCTCGAGTGCTCCATCAGGCGATACCACTTGTGTAGTATGTACAAGGAGGTTGTAAATATCTGGAGGGGGCACCACTGGTTTTGAGCGTGGAGCAAAGTGTGGGCGGAATGGGGGTGCTTGGGTAGAACGAGCCACGCCCACTTTGACTAAAACATTGACAATCCCATAAGGGTCAATGCTTTCTATTTGGTGAAATTTTTGGTCATAACTTGTTAATAGATTAAAATAAACTATGAAACACACAATATAAACCTTTCTTTCTTACTTCATTGGCAGGCTTCGCAAAGTTATGACTCAAACATCTTTTCCCAGGGAAAATTATTATCAATCACCATGGTTACATTTTACAACCAGCTCAGCTGAAAATAACATTTTACGAGAGTAAACTAGTCATTTCCTTGCACTTATACGGGTATTGAATTTTATTATAGCCAATGGAAATTAACAAATATAGTAATAAAGTATATTTCCAAGGATATCCCTGCCAGTAAAGTGGCTAACAGACACAGAGTTTATACATTAATAGAGGTATCACGAATGATGGGAAAAATCCGATGAGAATCACCGTCGGAATACTAATGATTATGGTAGCATTTTTCGCTTAATTTAGTTCATTTTGAGAACAAAACTTTCCCATCTCAAAATATCAGTCGGAGGATTAGTCCAAAAATTGTCAAAGTAAGATGGCAGAACTTAGACCACGTCAATAACTCGGAAACAGTGCCTCCAGATATTTACAACCTCCTTGGTGTATAACGATTACACGAGTAGTAGACACCGCATATTACAACTCATACCCCGAAACATTGGCAGCCATGGAGGAGATCAGCCGGTGGAGCACCAACGAAACCTTCGCTACTAAGTAGTGATGAGCGGAACTGTGATTTTCCAATCACTTCGTTACCTGTGACTGCTACTCATCAGTAACGGGAATTCTTAACTGTGATTGCGATCACTTAGGAGAATCCCTTTTAAAAGTCAGTGGTGATTTATGGCACTGCTATTCCTGCTATCATGTCCAATTCCAATGAATGAGCTCTCCGCAAAAGGAAGTACAGTAAAACCTCTTTACATTGTAATGGAGGGGACCAAAATTTAGGCAATTTGATATATGGAGGTTCACTATAGAGAGGTTTTAGTGATAGGCACCGTTTTTTCATATCCTTTGGAAATGAAGGCACTACTATCTTTTAAACCATTATATTTAAGTGTTTAAACAAACATGCATGCATTAGTGAACATGTATTTATTATTTAATAATTACAGAAAGCGAGGGCTATCGAGTGATTTTTACCATGATTCGAGAGAAAACGATGTGATATCTCTTAAGTCAACAGTCACTTAAAATGATTAGGATACTTGGATATCTTTTTTCTTATTTACTGTTAAGTATGCTCCCATATGGAACAAAATGGCGATAACTAATGGTTAACGTGAAAATTACTGCATATATAGGTGTTTAAGAAAAAAAATAAGGGTGAAATGTTTATTGCTCAAAATATCATTCCATGTATGTAATCGCAGCCTCTAATTAATTAATGGTCTCTAGTTGTCTCGGTACAATTTGTGGAGGTAGTTAGGCCATCTTGGGGGTGTCTCCTTGGTATGATAAGTGGAGGTTTTACGATAAATAGAGGTTCACTACAAAGAGGTTTGCCCCTAAATTTACATGTAAATCCGACGGGACCATAGGGGTGGTATGAAGTATGGAGGTTTATGATGTAAAGAGGTTTACTACATAGAGGTTTTACTGTAATAAACTTATTGAAAATTGGAAAATCACGCAAAATAATTTTTAGTGAATAGTTCTGATTCTGAGTTTATATTATAATAATTAAGTAAATGTTATTTGGGAAAGGAATTGATAAGTGGCAATCATTAAAATCCCTCGGCATTTTTTTAACATGTTTTATATTCAAACAATCATGATTCAAACCGTTAGCTGTAAAATTCGTAATGAATGTTTTATTCTTCATGAAAGATGAATGAGGCAGCCTTTTTAGTACTTTAGGTAGATGGTAGCAGTGGTAACAGCCGAAGCTATCTTCACGGCATTCACAGTCGCAGTGATTTAGAGTATTTAGTGATTTAGTCACCGGCAATGATTGGCTACTTCTCGTCAATGACAGGTAGTGATATATCGCTCATCACTTGGTAGCAGCCTGTGCTATCTTCACCGAATCCAGTGATCCAATCACAGTGATTTCGAGTATTAAGCCACGGACAATGATTGCTACTTCTCAGTAACTGTTTTAATCACAATTAGCGATATATCGCTCATCACTACTACCAAGAGTGTACTCGTTACGCCACTATTATAGGAATGAATGCAAATGTGTTGCTTTATGAATGACTGACCTTTTCCAAAGCCTTACATAAGCAAGCAACATAGAATGCAGTCACACACACAGGTGAAATGCTACATGCATCAAAGGGGGAAATTCGCACCAAAAAAGTCATTTGACTTGACCGGGATTTGAACCTGGATATCCTCATTTTTGGTCGCAAATGCTGCCAGGTACATCACCAAGCAGTGGCGTAACTATGAGGGGGGGGATGGGGGAATGTATACCCCCCCAAAGCTTCAGAGAAATCAAAAAATTATTTAAAAATCTTGTCTGGATTTGATACATAATAACTACCTCTGCTTAAAGTTAAATTATAAGTGCCAAAATGATGTGAAATCCTTTTTCATGTTATTTTCCAAAAATTTTCCTGAACTCCCCGTTTCCTGGGGGAGGGGTGGTTGCCCCCACTAATCTCCCCCATTCCCCCAAAAGCATATCTCTAGTTACCCCACTGTCACCAAGCCATTTTTACGTTTGATATCACGGTCGTCATTTGTAGACACCAATTTCTTTGGACATTACAAAAGGAAGTGCCTCTCTTGAAACTACCAGCTGTGGTGTATACTCAGCCTCAATATCCACTCAGGATAAATAAGCTCCAGCCAATTAATTATAGCTTTAAAAATATATAATTCTCTCTTGGACGGAAAGAACTTTGTCATTGGCCTTTTGCCAGTACATAAACCTCCTCTCCCATTTCAGAATGAAGTGTGGAGGATAATGGAATACCATTGGTGCATGCTGGCCACTGATGAATGGAACATGAGACGACAGACGGGTCTCTGCAGAGCCCCTCATTGGCCCTCCTTAAAGCGTAGTGTTCTGCGTGACGTCCATGTATGCAATTGTCTCCTCTCCTCTCCACC
Source organism: Ischnura elegans (assembly GCF_921293095.1). NCBI lineage: Eukaryota > Metazoa > Arthropoda > Insecta > Odonata > Coenagrionidae > Ischnura > Ischnura elegans. The sequence goes on along the minus strand of NC_060253.1, from coordinate 83,023,302 downwards.
CATTCCCATCCTCCGCTCTGAGTGGAATCCCATCACTCTGGAAGCCAAAGGCATCAATTAAACCATGCAGACCAGAGAAGACTTGGTATACATAACAAATTCTCACCCTTCACTATGTGGAAACACATTACGATCATTGGAAATAAATACTTCCCAAGCAGAAATCAATATCCTAACCAGTGCTGTAGTTGGAGCGGTAAATCCAAACTCACTATTACGGTACCAGTTAAACTACCTTTTTAAATCATTAAAAAATAGCCCTACTGTAAATTGTCCAATGGATTTCAGAAAGAAAAATCGGAAATCATTATTTACTTGTTCGGAGTTATCTTGTGGCACAACTTGGAACTAATACAAGAGTTGGAATTTCATCGTGGCTGGATGACATGTTCAGCTGTTGGCAAATTGTGTGAGTACCGCCTAAAATTTTTACCCAACAACAGCACTGATCCTATCAACATCCAGACAACATTTTCAGCGCAAACGTATGACATCCGTGCAATATCTATGTTAATGCAATTAACATTGTATAGATATCAGTCATATATCGAAAGGACCCACCAAACAAGGTTGCAGGGATGTCCAACAGTGGACATGTTGGTCCATATTACAACATCTCTTAGGTTTCTTCACAACATTTAATAAGTATCTATACAATAGGTGTGCTTATTATACTTTTTGGTAATCCTCAGACATACAAACATGACATTTGTGCTCTTCAACTCTATGCAGTTCCTAAAAATGCTACCTATGGATACTGTTTGGGATACCAATTTGTTAATATCACGGATATTACAACTTGGATATACATATAAGAAACAATTTTTACAACTTGTTGTGGATGTTATAAATTGGATATCTATGTAACGTTGCCAAAATATCCATTGTGTTATAACGTGTTTTGAATATATCCACTTTACAGTGGGGTAACAATGGGGGGCATGAAGGGATAGATCCCTTCCAAAGCTTCAGAGAAATAATTTTTTTTTTTTAACCATTGTCTATAGTTTGGACGTACAATAACTGCATCTGCTTAAAGTTAAATTTTTAGTGCCAAAATGATTTAAAATGTATTTCCAGGCATGTTATTTTTTTTATTTCCCGTAACCCCTGTGCCTGGGGGGGGGGGAGGGGGGGAGGGTTGCCACCTTAGCCTATCTCATCCTCCTCTCCCCCCCAAAGCATAATCCTAGTTATACCACTGCAACCTTATTTAGATATCTGACGGATATCGACTACTGCTTGGGTTTGTAATGTTTCTCAGAAAGTAGAATATTACTATGTATGTGAAATTATATCCAAATACAGAAGACTTCAACCTAGGTAAAATGGGTTCATAGGTCCATAGATAAATTCCTGCCTCCACCCTCCATTTATCTGAATGCTGTGGAAATCGTGTGGATTTAGAAATTCGTAGAATGTGTAAAAAGACACTTGAGGAAGCAATGCAGGTCTCTCTGAATAATTATGCAAAGCATTGAGTGCACTCAATGTAAAATTAATGCCCTAGAAAAATTTTCGTCACCAATCGGATAAAATTTCAAGGTGATTCAAATAATAATTGGAAGTAAATAAGTGAAAGGTGCACATTTTTGGTAAGAATATGCAAGGCCACCATCCTTTAATAATATGTTTTAGCATTTTAATGCCTAGTTTGTCCATATGGGCAAGGGGATAAAGCTCAACTCAAGGTGACAGGGTGGTTTCCTATTATTTTTTATTGCATAAATCAAAATATCATTTCTCCTGGAGTACATACTTCATGCTTTTAGATTATTAAATGACGATATCTATTTTTTGTGATTAAATGAAAAGTGAAAATTTTCAAGCACGCGAAAATGCTACGGCTAAGTATGAATGCTGGGAAAGCCCGTGTTACGTCATTGTGGTTCCGGTTGCCGCCATGCGAGGCCACTTTGGTGTGAGGCTATGAGCGCCGCCGCTATGATGCAGGCTGCTAGCAGGTAGCACTCGATTTAAATAAGGATCATTAATACCCTATCAAACGAAGGAAACTTTCCGATCACAGGCAATTTTAAAAGGTGATTATTAAGAGATGTTTCCCTGAGGTCTGTGCCTCATGCATGCATTGGTAATCTCAGGCGATATGTAAAACTCCTATCTATTCGAATAGAATCTAGGTCCCTGTGATGTCACATGGAGTGGCATCGTATGGGTGCCAATCTGACCTTTTCCAAATGAGGTAAAAATTGACCATTAACATTCGTCTAAACTGGGATTTCTAAAACCAAATAATTTGTACATGATGAATACACTAATGGTGGGTAACGAATCGCAATCAATGCCTTTCATTTTCTTTGATGAAGGAAACAACCCTATTGTACATGTTTGAGGCCTTGATATGGCTGGACACTAGATGTAGCATCAAATATTCATGGATCTCTCCATCTTTGAGGTTTTTTTCATGTTGGTGGTCAGACAAACAGCCAGTCTGACAAAAATACCATCATATGCACTAAGGGACTAGATGCTTCTATTTAAAGTCATGCCTGAGGGTTAAAAATGACTGAAAACTTCACTCAACTGCTGAAAATATTGGAGGAAAATCATACTTTCTGTAATCTTTCTCCTCAAGTCACTGGGGAGCACCCACATTATTCATAAAAGATCAGCTTACTGCCCGGTCTCACCTTGTTCTTTGTGTTGAGGTTATCCGTTATGTTAGGTGTCTCGGGCCCTTGCTCCTCACTCAGCAGGGGTGGCCACAGGGCAGGAGACAGGTCCTCCCCTCCCCCTCCTCCTCCTCCATAGTCGATTGAGCAGTGGGTCGTGTGGCATGAGAAGGAGACGGCTGATGTGTATGGAGATGATCCGTTAGTTCGACCACCACCTCGACCAATTGGTGCCCCTCCCCTTCCCCCAACGCCAAAGCGACTCCGCCACAGGGACGTCGTACCCTCTTTGGCTCCCACCCCACTTGTCGGCCTCCTACGCCACCGTCTCGCCAGTAGCCTCCGGACCCCTGAGATTCCGACACCCCCCCCTGTCCTTCCAGCAACTGGACGGAGCCGGGACACCACCCCCTGCACACAAAAACGTTAGGGGAGACAGGTGCTCTCAGTAAAGTGCAATAAATATTTGCCTATTTTCCCCTCTGTGGGTTTGGTCAACTCTTTTTATCACTAAGGTTTCTAGAATGGATAACTATTACTGATACCACTTCTTTTTTGAATAAAGCGACTCAGGTTTTGATGAGTAATCATCATTGATTGGCATAAATTATTATCAATAAAAAGATAATAATTTACGCTTGATGATGATTATTCATCAAAACCTGGGTTACCTTATTCAAAAAAGAAGTGACATTAGTAATAGTTATCCATCCAAGGAACCTTAAAATGGAATACAACACAGTTGAAAATGAGTTAGTGAATTTTCATTTTATCACCACCCCTTGGAGTGCTGGGGAGCTCGATAGTACTCCTCCATCTCTGACCAAAAGTTCTGGGTGCTCCATCATGCTATTTAAACAGAGCCAACAATTGATCCTTGTAATTCAAACTTTGCCAACATATGACATGAAAGGGAAAAACTTTTATGATGCGGAACGTTTGTAGTTCCAAAATTGATCCCTGGCATTATTTTGCCTATGTTTTATCTTGTCTGATTTGCCCATCATATTTTTTTGCTAAATTACTTCAAAATAATTTCATACTTCAATCAATACTTCAGCAAAATAATTTTGGCATAGTTCCTAGAAAAAGTGGTTTTCACTGAAAGAGTTGATAATATATTGACAAGCCAAAATTTCCCCTTTCATCACAGAGACCCTTAACACTAGAACCGCGGACAGGACCTTTTTGTCCCATCGCTCTTTGCAAATGTTTGCCATTCATGTACTAGTGGTTTTATCCCTTTGAAATTCACTGACTTTAATTCATTTTTTATGCTCTTTCGAATGGGGCTATATTGAAAATATTGTACGATGTTTGGTTCGCGAGAAAAATAACAATTTACCTAGAACCGCGGGATGGGACTTTTTTGTCCCATATGGGGAAAACATACAATTTCAGTTTTTTTGTACACTTATTTTGTATTTAGCATAATAACAGTTTATTACGAAGGGGCTTGATGCACAGATACCGTTATTCTGCCAGTTAGAAGTGCAGAAGGGAATAATCTGTACACTGAGCCGGCCGCCTACTCACGCAGCGCCGGCCGTGTCACCTCTGCCCAGTGCATCTGCAGGTCTGAGCTTGCAATGCACACACTTCAAAATAAGTTTACTGTATTCCTAGTAATACTTAATAAAACGTTTTAAACATTACCTAAACACGTGTTTTGTTCACACAAACCAGAAAAAACCGTCAATTATACTTAAACATGACAGGATCAACGTATTTTGTCAATGGGACAAAAAAGTCCCATGCCGCAGTTTTGGTGGGGTTGGAAAGTTCAGCGGTTCTAGTATTAAGGCAAAGAAAGCTCTAAAGATGTGATCAATTTCATTCCCAAATGTTGGCAAGGAATCAGGTGATACTTTATTGAACAAAACTTGATATAAATGCCTACATTTGCATTAACTGGAGGTTGATATGACTTACATCATACCTCAAATTTCAGGATTGCATACATATCTGGGAATTTTTGGGTGATTAGGGACCTTACCTCGGGGAGATGACCCTCCCACAGGTGGTGGGGACTGCCGTATGGCAATGCTGTCGCCACTCTTGGAGAATCGGTGCGCCGAGGGCACCTGGTTGCCCAGGGTTTTTGCATTGATGGTTGTGTCCTTCTTGCCCAGGTCACGGGACTTGCGTGGGAAGGAGGACAGGATGGCGCGGGAGGTCCTGCGACTGGAGCTGCCACCATCTGCGTACCCCGAGGAGAGCCACCACTGCGCCTTGCCATCTGCACCGGCCCCTTTGCTGAAATGGTGCAACCAGATCTTGGCCACCTCAGCGCGCACCTCTCCATTCATGAAGCAGTAGAGGATGGCCACAAAACATCCCTGTGCAGAAAGAGGGGCAACAATGCATCTGAGAGGAGTGGTACAGAAACGTGGGCACTGACTTTAACTTTACGTAGTCACCCATAATGCCACAAATTGTGCAGAAATTCCACCAAGAAAAAATCATTTGCCACAACCGGAATTGGAATCCAGATCCCTTGATTTTCGGTTGAGTACCTCGGCCAGTTAAGCTACCTAGGTATCATTCCCTTCTGTGGAAATTTGTGAACTATACCAGATACTAATCCAGTTACTAATCTAATCCAGATTATACTACATACTATCCTTTTAAGCTCAAAAATGGCCTTACCTGTATCTCGACTATATGGAAGAATCGTATAAAACCAGTGTGGGCAGAATTGTTCAAGTAATAACACCTAATATAAAATTGATTGTTTGAGGCGTAACTTGGTGAAAGCGATTCATTATTAAATTAAAAAGAAGAACTTTGAGCTTTCACATTCATATGATATTCTGGTATTAATGTGAAAGCACAAAGTTCTTCTTTTTAATTTTAATACCTAATATAAAAGCATGAATATGTATGTTACATGGTGCAAGTTAGTGTGTGTTAAAGAGGGGTTGTGGTATGGTGAGCACAGCCCAAAATCTATAATTTAACTGGAAAAATTGGGGTTTGTCTTATATGCTGGAATATATGGTAAAAATATACAGGGGTGGATTTTTAGGGGGTAGGTCACTGGGGTCATGGTCCTCCCCAAATTTAATAAAAAATTTTTAATTTTTATAATATTTACATCTTTTGTATAGTTGTGAAGGAGTAAAGGGAGTGTGAATGCAATTGCATGGTTACAATTCCCAAACATGAGAGAAGTTTGAGTTGTATTTATGGTAGAGCATAGCAAGGAGCTTCTGAGAGGATCGTTATGTAAGAGTTTTAAGAAAAGGTTAGTGAAGAGTTTGATGTGGAGTGTAGCTCTATAGGGTGCAGAAACGTGGACATTGAGGGAAGAAGACGAGAGAAGATTGGAGGCATTCGAGATCTGGGTATGGAAAAGAATGGAGAAGGTGAAATGGACAGAAAGGAAGAGGAACGACGAAGTGCTGGACATGGTGGGTGAAGAGAGGCAACTTTTTGATGAGATACAGAAGCGACAGAGGGTTTGGATGGAGCGAATCTTTAGCGGAGAGGGGATGTTGAAAATGGTGTTAGAGGGTAGAATGTTTGGTAAATGAGGGAGGGAGAGGAAGAGAATATATTTTTAGGTAGATTGAAAGAGAGTAGGCCTTACAGTGAATTGAAGAAGGCTGTGCTGGAAGGAAAGGGAGGCTCCGAGATAACTTCTTTAGTACTCTATGGAAACCTACCTTAATTTGTAGAATACTATGTTAATATAGCCAGTGGCGCAGCGAGGGGGGTTTTGGGAGATAAAACCACCCCAGAGCTCAGAGAAAATTTAAGTTTAATCCATTTTAATTAATTGGATTGATATTACTAATAGAATAGGGTAAGGATAAATAAAATATCCCTCAGAAAGCCGTAAAACTTACCATTTTGAACCATTTATCTTAAATTTCCGCAATTTATTAATTTTGCACCTACCGCTTATCCTGGTGGGTATTCCATACCCCCACACACCCCGGTATTAGTTGCAACTAAAACACCCCAGCCTTAATTCCTAGCTGTGCCCCTTAATATAGCAGTCCCGACTGTAAAAACGCCCCTCTCTCCTGGGGGGTATTCCATTCTCTCCAGGCCCAGGTCATGTCCCTTCCCCAAATTTGATGCTGAATCTGCCCCTGGTTATATATATTCTAGGCGTTCTTGTAAATGAATACATGCCTGGAATGAAGCGAAGAACTGGTCACAGAAGAGCCAGATTATCTCGACCACGTGGTTCACACTGGCAAAGTACATGCCCAAGAGGAGAGTATAGTGGATTCCAAAGAGGGGCACCAGCACCAACGTTGACTTGGCCCAGCGCCTGCAAAAAGATGTCAAGCATTTTTTGAGATCAGGACGGGCTGCCAAAGGCATGAGGCCATAAGACTTATTGTTAGAGATTATTAGAGAGAATTTTCAGCTCCTTGAAATATGGTTTCATATGTATTGAGGAATAAAATTTAGAACTGGTGAATTACCTAAATTTAAAAAAATAAAAATTGAGGTATAAATATAAGCAAGAAGTTAAACACTAGTCGTCAGTGGTTTTGAGAGAATAGCAAAATTGAGAATATTGAGACTGGACATTCTTAATCACTCTCATCAAATAAGGAAAAGATATGGCTCCAAGTTAATACCCAAATTCATAATAAGACTCTCAATACCATAACTACTTCTGGGGCAATTGAAACTCAAGATTTGAATAATAACTAATTGAAAACTGGATTATTCCATGCACCTACAAATTTTTATCTTTGTATAATCATTATTTCACTTGAAACAGATATCACATCAATTACTACAGGATGGTACCAGAAACATTTCAAAGAGGAGAATTCATTCAATGTGATACTTTTATCCAGGCCATTGGAAAAGATATATTTCGTTGCATTGCATACAGATGTTAATGTTTTAAAGAAACATCTATAACTACTGGACAAAATTTCTCAATTAAGTAAAATTGAAGACTATAACAATAACATAGGTACCTATGTACCAACAAATATATGCATTATCTAATGCTACATGAAAATACTGGAGATAGCATGCAGCAATGAACTCTAATAAGTCATGGCTGATAGAATACAAATGCCAAAGCACAATTAGTTGCCAAAGATATTGATAAAACATAGGAGTTGCAAATTCCCATTTCTGTAGATTTAGTATGCCAGCACATTTTTGAAATTTTGAAAGGCATTAAATGGCAGATGACAAATGTTGATGCATATACAGTGAGCCTTCACTCCCTTCCTTACCCCACCAATCATCTACATTCATAATTTTTTGCTTGTAACATCTCTGCCCTACAACCCAAATTCACCCCCAGTGTGCCGTACCAATCGGTAACAAAAGTTATCCTGGGCAAAAAAATAGGTTCCAAGAATTTTCTCCTTGTGGGATGTCATTTGATATAATTGATACTGGTTGGAGTCGTTGTGATTGGTTTTAATTTTTAAACGGATATTTCTGATTGGTCAGCAAGGTGAATGGAATTTGTTGAACTTGAAAATATTCATTCCAAAAGTGATAGGAGCCCTCTCAGTGTGTCATCAGGGTGAAAATTTTCAAGCATAACAAAAAATTTTGATCGTGTTGCAACCAATCAGACTTAACCATTCAGAATAAAAATCGATCAGAATACTTCCACACAGCACAAATCCATACCAAAACACGTGCTAATGGGGCATGAATCGGACATATCCATTTTTTGCAGGGAACCCACTATAGTTGCTGACACAAAAATGTATTTATTTAAATATACCTTCAACGAGCACCCAAAAGAGCATTTTCATAAGATAGCTGAAGGAATTCCTATCTGTGTCAAGTACATCCCTCGGGTAAGTGGAATGGATTAATATTATCGCTAAAACTATTTATGGCAGATTTTATTGGCAAATATATCTCTTAGGTGATCATATATAATGCATTAGGTAAGCATTACCCCCTCTAGTTTTTATCAACCCTATTTTGAGATAATGGAGTTCTCTCCTCAGCATGTCTGCTGTACTGAGCTCAAAGACCCTCTAGACAGAGCATTTTTGCAAGAGATTCGTTAAGAAGGGTCTCACGGATAATCATGCACTTTCAGCACCAACCATTTTGGACCCTTCCTAGTGGGGACTTTGCATTATCTCGGACTTTGAAGGAAGCTGGGCTCCCTCCTTTTGGGTTTATACCAGCAGCATTGGTTTGCAGTCAATCATGCTTTGTTTACATGAATTAGCTATATACAGTAAAACCTCTTTACACCGTAATGGAAGGGACCTAAAGGGCATAGCCGGATAAGGAGGGTGAAAAGTCCCCCCTCCCGGATTTTTCCCATACTTGCGGTATGCAATTTGGGATTAAATAGGACAAACCTCCCCACATTTCCAGCCCGCTAGAGGCCCACCAGGGCCGGCTAGATCGAAAATACGATTTTCACTATTTTTTTAATATCTCGGTTAAGAAGGTATATTTTTTAATGCAGTTTGCGGCATTTGAAACCTTATTTAATGGAGCATATTTCCAATTGTTTTCAAGAACTTTGAGCGAGACAAGAAGATATGGCGTTGATTTGAAAATTTCTAATGCATGTTTTTATAAAATATGTTTGAGAGGGCCAAAAAGAAAAAACGTTTTCTGGAGGTGTTTTTTAATACCTTTTGGCTGGCGTATTGAAAAAATAACTTTTAGGTGGTGGAACATCGCGAAAATTGCGATTAAAAATATGCGATTTTTGCCATTTGGCTCTATGCTCTGGCCCTCCATAACACCCCTTTTTATTTATTATAGTATTCTAGTGATTAAGGTGCCCACCACAGGAACAGAATTGCATGGATACTGGTGCCGAACTGGAGGTTCACTATAGAGAGGTTTTAGTGATAGCTACCATTTTTTCATATCCTTCGGAAATGAAAGGCACTACTGTCTTTTAGACCATTATATTTATGTGTTTAAACACACATGCATGCATCAGTGAACATATATTTATTAATTAATAATTACAGAAAGCGAACGATATCGCATGATTTTTACCATGATTTTAGAGAAAATGATGTGATCTCTCAATTCAGCAGTCACTTTAAATGATTGGGATAGTTGGATACCTTTTTTCTTATTTACTATTAGGTATACTCTCATATCGAACAAAATGGCCACAACTAATGATTAACGTGAAAATGGCAGCATATAAAAGGTGTATATAAGTAAAAAAAATAAGGGCGAAACATTTATTGCTGAAAGTATCATTCCATATACGTAATCATGGCTGCGTTAATGGTCTCTTGTGGTCTCGGTACGATTTGCGGAGGTACATAGTTAGTCCATCTCGGGGGTGTCTCCCTGGTATGATAAGTGGAGGTTTTACGATATAAAGAGGTACACTATAGAGAGGTTTGCCTATAAATTTGCATGTAAATCAGACCGGACCGTAGGGGTGGTATGATGTATGGAGGTTTATGATGTTAAGAGGTTCACTACGTAGAGGTTTTACTGTATATGGATAATTGTTGCTTGCACGTAAATTGCGGACTTTTAATTGAAATCCTCATTTTATACGGAGAATCGTTAAATTTTGAACGAAGCTCTACCATCAATACTAAAATATTTAATGCAGCAGCAATTTCAATGTTGATTTTTTTTCTGAAATCGAGACATAAATTGATATTTATCATAGAATTTTGTTTAGAAATTGTAAACGCTGCTCAAAAGACAAAGAATTCGATTCTTAGTTTATATTTTTTGAGAAAGGAACAAATATTTTTTTCGAAAACTGACTCAATGGTTGAATGACCCTTACCACAAAGAGGGGTAATATAAGACAAGGGGTGCAGGTACCTGCTCCCGGATTTCGAGGGTACAGTCCAATTCCCGCTTTGTTGGGTCCCGAAACTAAGACTTCGCGAACCCGTGACCGTCATAATAGGGGGAGGGTGAGGAAACAGATATTTCCGGCATTCATTCCCCTGCGCAGAAAAAACTCCGACAAAAATTTGCGGCATTCGTCTCCTGGGTCAAGAAACGTCCTGCTGCATATTTTTGTCATCAGTTGCGAAAGGGTTAAGGACTTATCTAAGGTTATACAAAAGGTAATAATTAGATGCATAAGACTACAGTTAGAAAGGAGTTAGAAAGTGTCAGTCTCAACATGCATACCTGTACCTGTATTTTCTCGTTTCTTCACAAATTGAAGATCGTAATTTCAGCAATAGGACACGCACTATGTTCACAAACAGCAAAAAATTTATCTGGAATGCAAATCATATACATGAGAACCAAGAATAATCATGATGGCGTATTATACAATCATATGAGCTGCAATGGTTTCATCATTGATTTTAAATTCTGAAGTACATATATTTAGAGTACAAATTTCAAAGTTAAAAAAGTCACCATTATATGTACTATGAATGAATTTACAATCAAATGTATTTACCAGCACAGTAGCAGTTGTGGGAACATGGATAACAAGGAAGAACCACCAATTCTCATGTGTAGTCCAGCATAGTGTATTTTCCAGCACTGCCCTTAAAGCAACCCACGGCACGACGACCAGAACTGGAAGACCTGTGGGCGGTATGAAAAAAGTGATATTAATCATTAAAAGTTCTTCTCCAATCAAAATCAGATTTCAGATTTAAGTGAGACAGAAGAAAATGTGTTGTTTCCATGGATACCTACACTTGAGGAACAAGTGTAGGGTACCGATATGGAACATTTTGAGTTGCTATTAGACCTTTTCATGTGGAATTTCTGAGCACAAATACTATTTGTTTTGATAAAATTAGCATCAAAATTATGAAAAATGTTTCTAAAAATGTTTTAATTTCATAAAATGCCAACACATTTGGCTTTTATATCCTGAAGTTCCATATGAGAAACTGTAATTCCATATCCAATCTGGCCAACTTCTGATTTGATTTTGTTGTGAACTCATTTAATGTTTATTAATAGAGTACTGAATATTTGAGACTCCCCTCTAAGCAGGGAGAACACCCATATGGTGTTTGTGTACACCTGAAACATTTCTTGAGCCGATTGTGGCTGCAGACTGACTGATGATGCATCTGGATTATTTAGATGCTCATTGCTTCTATGAATTCATGAGCTCTTTAAAATTCACCCATACAATCTGAGAGCAGGTTGACAAGCATTTCTATGATTGTCTCACCCCAGCCAATGATGACATATAGTGTGATTGCGCTCGTGTCAGAAAAGAGTGCCAGGAATATGAGGTTGTGCAGGTAGAGGCCTTCCATCAGTACCCAAGAATAGTTTGCCATGAGGAAGAACTCCCACAAGCTGATCACCAGCTTGCATTCCCAAGAGCGCTGAAAATTAGAGAGAAGGAAACCTCAGAGGGGTCATTTGAATAAATTCTCAGTTCAATTCAAAGCTACCTTCTACAGACTCTGCAAAAATGTTTTGCAATTTTACAGACTTTTACACTAACATTAACTTCACTCAGTGCTGTAGTTGGGAAAAAAAATTTAGGCGGTACTCACCAATAATTGCCCACAGCTGAACATGTACATATTATGCATCTGGCTACGATTGAAATGTCAAACTCCAACTCTTATATTAGTTCCAAGTTGTGCTACAAGATAACTCTGAACTAGTAAATAATAATCTCTGATTTTTCTTTCTGAAATCCATTGGAAAATTTACTGTAGGGTTATTTTTTTTACAGATTTAAATAGGTAATTTAACCGGTACGCTTATAACAAGTTTGGATTTTAGGGGATACCCCATACCGGCCCGTACCGGCTCAACTACAGCACTGATTTCACTGATTCCGTCTTCATATTTTGTACAGTAAATAAAGGCAATGCATGTGCCACACCTCCTCTTAATCCTTAGACTGTGGGAACGTTTTTAAACGTTTTTATTATTTTTTTTCTGGGATGGCCAGGGAGAGCTAAGATGCATTAGCGATCCCTACAGTGTGGGAAAGTGCACTTGGGCTCTATACAGGGAGCAATAAAAATTTTGGGAAACTGAAGAAGGTAGTCGAGCAATGGTCAAACTTTTAAAAACGTTTTTCAGCAGTCAGCATACATAATAATATGTAATAATAATAATTTTTATTGGTCCCAGGACTTTACATAGTAATATATAGCACAAGTCAATATAAAAAATAATACATAAAATCATACACATCTGTAGTAACCACATTCCTCCAGAAAGTCGTTGGGGCCACCCAAAAATTGACGCGGCGACATAGCCCAAAAGCTTTTAATCATAATGACGAGCACCCGCGAAAGTTTTAACGAAGTAATAATGTACTCTCCAGCTTGGTTTGCATCACCTTAGGATCCCTGTGGCTCATTGCTAAAGATTTATCATCAGAATATAAGACAATGTCATTGCTTTTAATAAATGTTGGCAAATCATTGATATATAACATACAAAACATATAAAAACGTTCCTGCAGTCTAAGGGTTAAACACTGATGGACTAATTTATGAAGTTTGGAAAACACATGTTTGTTATTCGTGGAAAAGATAACCTGATTAAATCAGAGTACAAGTGTAATTCATAAAGACTGAATAATGGATAATGACACAATTATTCATAGAATTATTCCTGAGAGGTTTGAGGGGAATTACAGATTACTCGTCACATCTAATATGAAGTAATGTAGGTATATGTAAATTTTAACTGTTTATAGCATGTATGTGTATAAAGCTCTGACATGCGTGAAAGAAAATCATGATATCTTCCCTAAAAGATGTGATTCTCACAACCATAGCACAAGAAATATGTAAGAACCTCTTATCATTAAACCAGTGTCGATTGGTAAAAACCAAATCTTCTCTTCCTAATATAGGCATTAGGTTATTCAACTACCTACCAATTACAGCCAGAATGACCAGTTTGTCTACATTTAAGAGGGTGACTCATTATTGGCTTGTTTCTCATCCTTTATATTCTGTCGATGAATTTTTTACACACAGTACTGATGGCTTTGTATTTTGATGTAACCTATATATTTGACTGTATGTGATTTCTCTTGTATATTTTTGAACTAATTTTTCCTGACGTGGTCTCAGTATTTCTGAATACTATTGACCAATAAAATTATTATTATTATATTATTATTATTATTATTTTTATTATACCTGCTCGCCCACGAGATAGGTGCCCTCTGGACTGTGGACGAAGGCATTTGAGGAGACGTCAACCCCATCAATGAAGAGTTGGTCCTTGAGCAGTGACATGAAGGCACGCATAATGAAGGAGGCAAACAGGTGCATGTGCAGCATGTTGCGTGGACAGCGCAGTTTCCTGCTCAGTCGATCAATGACCAATAGAAAGCATTTTTGCAATTCAGTAGAGCAAGGTGACTACAAAAAAATACAGTAAAAACCTCTTCACATAGTAATGGAGGAGACCAAAATTTGGGCAATTTGATGTATGGAGGTTCACTATAGAGAGGTTTTAGTGATAGGCACCATTTTTTCATATCCTTCGGAAATGAAAGGTACTACTGTCTTTTAAACCATTATACTTATTTGTTTAAACAAACATGCATGCATTAGTGAACATATATTTATTATTTAATAATTGTAGAAAGCGAGTGCTATCGTGTAATTTTTACCATGATTTGAGAGGAAAACAATGTGAGCTCTCTTAATTCAACAGTCACTTAAAATTATTAGGATAGTTGGATACCTTTTTCCTTATTTACTGTTAGGTATGCTCTCATATGGAACAAAATGGCCTTAACTAATGGTTAATGTGAAAATTACAGCATATTAAAGGTGCATAAGAAAAAAAAATAAGCGTGAAACATTTATCACCGAAAATGTCATTACATGTACGTAATCACGACTGCATTAATGATCTCTAGTTGTCTCGGTACGATTTGTGGAGGTAGTTTGGCCATCTCGGGGGTGTCTCCTTGGTATGATAAGTGGAGGTTTTACAAGATAAAGAGGTTCACTACATAGAGCTTTGCCTATAAATTTACATGTAAATCAGACGGGACAGTAGAGGTGGTATGAAGTATGGAGGTTTACGATGTAAAGAGGTTCACTACATAGAGGTTTTACTGTAGATACTCTTGCAGCACCATAGTTAATTAACATCAAGGCCCTGAGCCACTCTTAGGAAGGCAATGATTTCTAAGATGGACAAAATTATGCATCATTTGTTTGAAATCAATAATTGCGCACTAAAGCACATAAGCCGGTACTTGAAAATTCTAAATCACCTTTGATAACTTTGTATCCATTCAAAGTTAATTAATTAATTTGTGAAATCAATTTTTTTGAAAATTGAAAGACAAGCAGTAAAAAAACAGATACATATCTATAAATGTTGTATTCATGTACACCACTAAATAGATGTCAGCTTCTTATTTAAAAAAACATGAGACAGATTATACATCACTATCAGATATGCAGATGCTTCAATCATTAGCATCATGGTCCCTTAATGTCCCAATTTTTTAAGGGCCATCATAAAAGAATGCATCGTTGATGCTTTTTAGAATACACATTGCCGGCAATTCAGGATTTACAGAATGAAGAGAATGGGGCAAAGAAGTAAGATTCCTTGAAAGCACATTAAGGCTTATTTAATTGCTACTGGCTCTACATCAAGAAATGTGCAGCAGAGTCATTCATGATAACTTCCAATACTCAGTACAGTCATAGATAGCTATACATATGTGTAGGGACATGCAAAAGTCGCAAATGCGATAACGCGAATTTTAACGCGAATTCCGGGATTTTCCCGCGAAATACGCGATTTCCGGCGTTTTCCCGCGAATACGCGAATTTCGTATTAATAGCGATTTTCTCCAATTCATGGGCGATTTTCACTAACTCAGACGCGATTTTCACAATTTTTTTCTTCTGCTCATGCTCCTCCCACGAAATTGTTTTTCGAGGCGTACATTTAAGCCGTAATATTTTCCCTGCATTGGCCGCTTTTCGACGCGACGAATTTCCATGGGCCGCCGTTCACGGCTCAGCGCCGTGAGATGTCTCGTTTGAAAGTGGCCTGAATTTCACGGAACCGTGCCGTGAACGGCGGCCGGCGAAAAGTCGTCGCGTTTGAAAGCAGCCTCAAGATAGCACGATGTGTATTTCACGCCATAACGGCGCACCGCCGGGCCGGATTGAACCTTGCCTTGCTGACCGTCAACAACGCCGTGCCGTCAACTGCGCGATTCGACTCGCTTGAAGACATGCATTGAGACCAATGGTTATTTGAAAGCACAGTGCCGTGCCGTTGACGACGGCCGGAGCAAAGCAAAAGCCTGAAAGCGGCAAAAAGTGGCTGTGCGCCGTCTATTCCGTGAAATACTCACGGAGCTACATTGTAGCAGCTTTAAGCCAAAACGACTTATCGCCGGCCGCCGTTCCCGGCACAGCGCCGTAAAATTCAGGCCACTTTCCGACAAGACGACTCTCTGGATTTCACGGCGCTGTGGCGGGAACGGCGGCCGGCGGCCGCGGAAATTAGTCGCGTCGGTGAGCGGCCAATGCCGTGAAAAAATTACGGCTTAAATATACGCCTCGAAAAACAATTTCATGTAGAGCAGAAGGAAAAAAATTATGAAATTTGCGTCTGAGTTGGTGAAAATCGCCCATGAATTGGAGAAAATTCATGATTTCCACAAAGAAACACACTCGAGGAAATAAGGCGACTTGTTTGTCCGGAGGATGTCTAAACCGCATTCACGATGTCCACAAAGTAGCCAAAATGCCATGGGAATCAGATGGTTGACTTAATAAAATTACTGGAGGGTTCAAACTATCCAAATACTCACATTCTATAAAGAGATAACCCTTTCGCTGCTAATGACGAAAATATGTGGCAGGACGTTTCTTGACCCGGGAGACGAAAGGCAAAAATTTTTGTCTGAGATTTTCCTACGCAGGCCTAATGCCGAAAATACATTTCCTTGCTCTCCTCCTTTTATGACATTCGTGGGTTCGCAAAGTCTTAGTTTCGGGACCCAACACAGGCCAACACCATGGACTGGCAAAATCTGTAACTGCCGAAATCCGGAAGCATGAACCTAGACCCTCGTCTCTTATTACCCCTCTTTTTGGCAAGGGACCGCAATAATACAATTGTTCATTCAGTTAGTTTGCAAAATAAATATATGGTTCTTTCTTAAAAAAAATATAAACGAAGAATTGAATTCTTTGTCTTTTGGCAGAGTTTACAATTTTTAAATGAAATTCTACCATAAATATTAACTTATATCTCGATTTCACTATAAAATCAACATGGAAATTGTTAAGGCATTAAATTCGTTAATGCTGACGGTAGAGCTTCATTCAAAATTTTAAAATTCTCAGAATAAATCGAGGAATTCAATTGGAAGTCTGCAATTTACGTGCAAGCAACAATCATCCATATAGCTAATTCACAAAAACAAAGCATGAGTTGACAGCGAACCAATGATGCTGGTAGGGTGGTAAACCACGAAAGGAGGGAGACCAACTACCCTCAGAGTCCAAGATAATGCAAAATGCCCACTAGGAAGGATCAGAAAAGGTTGGTGTTGAGAGTGTTTGACTATCTGCAAGACCTTTCTTAACAGATGTCCAACATAAATGCTCCATACAGAGGGGACCAAGGAGTCTCATAGAGCGCAGTCCCGCATTCATGTTAAGGAGAGAACTCCACCATTTTGAAAGAGTTAAAGAAGTTAAAAATGAGCCTCAAGAAAATTCATAAGAGTACTTTTTTAGATAAAACCACTTATTAAATCTGCAAAACATGAAAACCTGTAAAGCAGCTGCTGTAAAGTCAATACCTATGCAGATGGCTGAAAAAGCGTCAACCAAACTTAGTTCTCTTATGGTAGAAGACCTAAGCAGAAAAATAGGTACATATTTGAAAAGATCTCAGTTTTTGATCCCCAAGAAGTTCCGTCTACAGACATGAACCCTGACTTAAAAACAAAAAATTCATGGCCTGGAATCAATGGAGACAGAGAAGTTGATGTTGGGGTTGGGAGGATTACAGAAATTACTACAAAAGCAAAATTCCCGGGGTTCAGTGGATGTAATTAAAGCAATCCAGGAGCTCGAATGTCTGAGACATCCTTTGCATCTAAGTGCCTTTAAGCAATTTGGATCACTTCTGCAAACATGGACTGAGAAAGATTTCTTTCCTGCTATAACGCTGTGTTAACAGATAAGAGAACAAATGTAAAAGATGACAACTTGATCACAATAGCAATATTTCATTTGAAATTACAGACATTTAAAAGTAATTTCTCTCTAAGTAAGCTAGATATATGTATACGCAAAGGATAAATATGTAAAATAGGTTAATTCAGTCAATACTCCATGTATATTATTGCTTTAATTATTCCCAATCAATAATATCCTAAATTTAAGGCAATGGGTGGGCCACTGCCCTCAATCAACATAAATTACTTTGCCGTTAAAATAACACCGATTTCAGGGCAAAATAACATCGCTTTTGTAGAAAAATAACACCACTTTTGGCTATAAAATAACCCCACCTTTTGCATGTCCCTACATATGTGTAATTAAAGCAATATGCATTCAATAATTTTAGGGCAGAGTTCATTTTATGAAAGCCAGTCGTTGATGGTGGAAGGGTAGAATCTACAGGCTAGTTTTTAATCCTTCATCTGTGTTGACTATATTGCAAGTCTTTCATTCGGTGTGGGAAAATTTTTTTGGGAGGCCCAATCCTATTTGAGCGGCCAAACAGGTAAAAGACTATGGCTTCCATGGAAAATTTTCCCAAACCAAACCAAAAGGGCTAACATCCAAATGGGGTGGCTGATTCATTGTAAGGGCTGACAGGGTTGCACTATGACTGCTTGGGTTATAATCTGGAATTCTGAAGTGGCCCTGTTGAGTATATTTGGCTATGTTCACAGATGCACACACAGGCACTAAGAAAACGATCACACACTTTCACTCCCATACTCATGAGTTGATTGTTAGTTAACTGTTAATAGTTTGATAAAAAGTTACATTTTCAATATAAAGTAACCCTCCATGGAACGGCTTTGTTGGAACTGGAAAAACCATGACTTTGCATCAGGGGGTTTCGTTGTATGGAGGCGATATATGGACTGCGTCCTATCAGGGGCACAAAGTGTTCTGTGTGCTTTACAATGCAATTCAAGTGAATTTCTCAATCTTGAGTTATTCACCTTAAAAATCTTCCCTGTAGCATGCTAAAGAATGCTTATTATTCATCGTCAAATACTGTGGCTATCACCGCTTCATTTTCAATCTACTTATTAATTCTAATTGAAATTGATATGTACATATGTATTGTTTTTCTTGTTCATTCTGCTTTATGTCTCATCGCATACTTTGGTTATGGTCTAAAATTAAAGGAACGCCAAAATTAATGCATGCCAGTGGGTTACGTATTTTTAAAGTACATACACCATACTTTTCCTGACTGTCCAGTTCATATTATTCTTGAAGTGCAATAATATAAATCGATATCGATAGGTAGTTTTAGGCAGCAATTATAATTCAAAGAGCTCACATTGCCCTTTGGACTTATGAAATAAAATGTAACGTTAGAATCCCATTGAAATACCAGTAAATATGTATAACTATGTTCTTGATAGTGCAAATGAAGTTATCAATTGCAATAAAAAGTGATTTATCATTGTATGGGGCAGGAAAAATTTATGTCTTTTGAAATAATGCATGAATTTAAATGCATGCAGTTGCACAAAAATAGAATAATGGAAATTTATATTAAAGAAAACTCACTTAATTGAGGCCATTATTGTGAATGCAACGACTAGTGTGATGAGGGAGACACTGTACCCCACTTTTGACATGGTCTTCACCACTGGAATCCATTGCTGCAATTAAAAAAATCATTTAATCAGAATACATATCGTGAATGAAATGAGCAGGTTACACCAATATACGTATAAAAATATTCCTTTCTTTTCCTATTGTGGAAAATAAAATCAACATTTCATTTCTCTATCAAAAATTTCTGATCTTAAATTTTCAAATCTGGATAAAGTATTTGAGGTCTGAAATTGGACAGTTGGGAACTGGTATGAATTTTGAAATATGAAGCTGAAAAGGTGTTCCCCTTCAGAAAGAAGTAAGCAGTGCAGTGACAAAGAGTAAATCTACTGATTTTTTGTCCCGATTCCATGCAAGTACATAACCTATCTAAAGTTCCCTACCAGTTCCCATTTAAAATTAGATAAAAACTTGTTCAGGTTAGCACTGTTACAGGTATGTATGTAGCTGAAGTTCCTTCTCTGGAATGGATACGTGGCTGATGTTCAGGGATGCCGACTTACAAAAAATATTGGGGGGCCCAAACCAGGGATCTTGCCCCAGGAATATTTATAAGTAGTGAGTTTTAAGTTTTTTAAGCATTTAAGAAGAGTCATATGATCAACATTAGAACCCTGATAACTCGAGTTTTGATATCTGGACACACCGGGGAAAATCGAGAAGCCTGACACATTTTTTCCTCACAGTCATAACGAATTTTTAGGGGGCTCGGGCCCCCTCAGGCCCCATGGAGTCTGACGTTCCTGATCTGGAAGTTGCGGATGCAAGAAAAAAAATCAATAACACACCATTTCTTTGGAAACCTGTTCCCTGTTATTCAAAAAGGTTTCCTACATAAGTTTCTTTTGCTGCATGTTTGTTCCCTACATATGTTAATTCCCAATCAGTTCCTTCCTTTCCCATTTAGTTCCCTACTAGTTCCATGTTCCTGTTCCGTATATTCCAGAATGGTTCCATACCCAGTTTCATCTGACCCATATTGTTTCCCTGCTGGTTCCATATAGCTTACATAGGTACCTGTTCTTAACTGTCCAAGTTCAGAAATGTAACATAGTGTTTCAGATTAATCAGAGTTTCAATTTTAGAAAAATTAAATTTGTGCTAACATTAAAGGATGAGTTTGCCTCCAGTGGACTAAATGGCACCAAGATGGTCGTGATGAAGTTGGGGTAGCACTGTGAGAAGTTGGTCCACGTGGCATCGGGATTGTCAGGGTTCTGCTGCCATTGGCCATTCTCCATGCACTGCCTTGTAGCATTGGCCTGCACATACATCAAAGTGCAAAAGAAAGAAAAAGAAGAAAAATCAATCCACTGATGCATTCATGATTCAGCGCAATCAAATACATATATGTACATATATAAAAAAACAGTCTCTGAGCTATTATATGACATGACTTTTCTGCGTTTCATGATAATAATAATGGTAATTGCTCAGTTGGTACCATGGACATAAAGCATTGTCAAGGATTAACAAGAGATACCTACTTTTGCACAATATTAAATAAATAGAAAAAATTCTAATGCAAAAAGTATCGCTCTTTATTTTATCCAAATGGTAATAAAATTTGATTAGCAGCAGCTTTCTAAGCTGAAATATAAACATTTTTGTATTAGATTAATATTTTACTCGCATTAGCAATTTGCTAAAAATAAGGGCTGTGTGATGAAGAACCTATGGATATGGAAAGAAGATATGGTAAAAAATTTCCTCATTAAATTCACTTCAGAGAAATTGAATATACTTGGCAGAATAGTAGAAAGTGGTTGAATGGTGGGTATACTGTGTTCCAGGATGTGGTGAGGACTAATTTCCTGTTTTGCATCCTTTGCCAGACAACCATGCTACTATTAATATAACCTTATATACATTCAATATAACCATTGTCCGAAAATAGCCCTGCCATAACAATGTAGGTCTCTTAATCCTTAAATATTAATCAAGTAAGAGGCGGCCAACACATGCATTTCTACATTCCTTTCCCAACCAAACGACGCGCTCATCATCTTTCCTTCTTTCCTTTCGTTTTCACCCTTCCCCACCACCCAGCCAACCTCTTTGGCTACCAGAAGTACTAGTGACCAAGTCATGACCAAGCAAGGTAAGGCGTACCGTGAATGTGACCATGCGGTGCATGTGAGCTAGTAATAGCAGGATAACGCGCTGACGAGAGGGAGATGACTCGATAGTTGTCAGTCAATATGAGTATGTAAATGAAGTGACACAATAAAGAGTAAGTGTGCATGACATGTGAGTTCATCCTTTTTCTGTGTGACTTTTCCTGTCCTTTCCGGCAGATGACGACAATAACGGGAGGGCATAGTGACTTACATAATCACTTAATAAATTAAAAAAATTTATAATTCTTGTTATGTTTTTAAATATGACTGACTGCGGTTTAGATGCTTACAATCATTTTCAAGGTCTAATTCCTGTCATCAAGCAAGCTCTTTACACACATCCCAACCATCGGGGTAGAGGAACGAAGAAATTGGGGGGGAAGAGGGGAGGAAAGCAAAGAATACAAAAAAAAATAAGCAGGGCTGAGAGTGATATTCCCTTTATATTTTGATGAATTCTTCTTGGGTATAACAATGGGTAAGATGTTGGCCAACGCTTCGCTAGAATACTTTCATAGCAAAACATCTGACAATATGGACTCTCTGACACATTGTAATACCAAAGAAGAATTCATCTCAGCCATCTGCTGGGGAAGCCTGAAATCTTTCATCTCTAACCTTTTCCCTACTAAAGACGTAAATATATGTGTGGGCATTTCTTGACCCGAGAGACAAAAGCTGTATATTTTCATCGGGGATTTTCTTACACAAGTTAACGAATGCTGAATATATACGTTTCCTAGCTTTCCCCCTTTTGTGATGGTCGAGGGTGTACGACGTCTTTGTTTCGGGACCCAATACTGCTGGGTTTATGCTTTACCAAGAACCCTAAAGGGCTTAAGAGGGCTTTATCCTCGGAATCCGGGAGCAGGTACCCTGACCCCTAGTCTTTTATTACCCCTCTTAGCGGTAAGGGGGGTCATGCAATTGTTTATCCAGTCAGTTTTCAAAATAAATATTTGTTCTTTTCTCAAGAAATATAAACTAAGAATTGAAATCTTTGTCTTTTGAGCAGTATTTACAATTTTTAAACGAAATTCTATGATAAATATTAACTTATATCTTCGAGTTCTGTATAAGCATCAACATGGAAATTGTTGCTGCATTTAATGTGTTAATATTGACCTTAGAACTTTGTTTAAAATTTGAAAATGCTCAGTAAAAAATGAGGAATTTACTTCAAAGTCTGCAATTTATGTGCAAGCAACAATTATCCATGTGACAAATACATATAAGCAATGTATAAGTTGACCACGAACCAATGCAGCAGGTAGGGTCGTAAACCCCGAAAGAAGGGAGCACAACTACTCTCGGAGTCCGAGATAATGCGGAGTCCCCACTGGAAGGTGTTGAAAAACGTTGGAGCTTAGAGCGTGTGATTATCAGTGAGACCCTTCTTAACGAATGTCCTCCAAAAATGCTCCGTACCACGAGAAAAAAGTGTCTCTTGGGGCTCAGCACAGCAGTCATACTAAGACGAAAACTCTGCCATCTCGAAAGGGTTAATACTTGTTTAACCTGCAGGTGACAGAACCTGTGATCCTTCCTATTAATAGAGATACCTCTTTCTATGCAAAGTATTACCTACTACCCTTTTTCATCCTCTGAATAGAAATACCACATGTGGATGTCATCCTGATGGAAGGATGAACACCAATCTTTTTATATCGTTGGCTCCTATATACAAAGGAGTCAACAGTGGACCCTCAGTTTAATGGTGCTCCAGATGCAAAGAAAATAGGTCATACATGTTTGACAGTCGTATAGGGGAGGAGCCTTGCTAAAGGAAGCCTATTTACCATAATTTGCCTTCTTTGGTAGCCTTACTCATCCCCTTCTGGAGGTCAAATCGGGTCACTCAAGGTACTGAAAAGCTTAAACAGGCACTCCCTGACTTACAAACAGTATACTTTTGAAAGACTTGGTCTTAGGTTGGACTGGTTGTAGGCCACGCCACGCTCCAATGACCCCTAGAGCTGCAATGGCGGAAGTAATTCTCAAATTCTCATGGAAAATGCCTCCATGCTGGACGAAAGGTTGTTATGCAAAAAACACTGCTGGAGTGGACATGGGGAACTCTTCACTGAAAACATGGAGCTTAATCATAAGATTCTCGTATTGCACAGCATTGTACCCTGCTGTTAGGAGCAGGCATCGTAGGTGGTAATAACATCCTCAGACCTCTAGCCCTAAAATGTTGCTACGCTAACTGATGTGGATTCACTCAGTGAAGTACACAAACTTTTTGTGCACAATCCTTTAATAGATATAAAGATAAAGAATAAAGATATGAATAAAAATGATGAATAATTTTATAATTGCTGAAATATACTTGTGACTTTCATAGCATTTTGAAGGAGAAATTTGGGGGATTCTGCATTTTCAAATAATTTTGGCCGTAACTCTGGATGGTCATAATCTGGAAGGTTTAGTAGGAAACTCACATGCACATATCATTTCCATCACATTTTACATCCATTTACATTTTTATCATAAAGGAATAGCAAGTAACATAGTATGTGCTTGAGAAAAAGAAAACACTTAGTTGTATAGAAAAAATAAACAAAAGAATATACATATACTTTTGCGTTACGCATACACTCAGTTTGCTGTCTCATCAATACCATCACAAAGTGACCACGGATTTGGAATAAAAGAAATGATTTGCACAAATATAAAGAGAAGAAAGACAAAATGGATTCGAATAACAAGAGAATGGTCAAAGTTTGGAAGTTTTTTTTATTAATTATTGGTACAAATGGAATTTCAGCACACATATGAAAGAACATTGAACATTTTATTGATTCACCAAGAAATTTAATGCCCAAAAACAAAATTACTGATTTCGTCAAACAGTCGAATTCATCATCAAAAGTAGGAACATTACATGAGGAAAATGTTTTGCCACTACATACATATTAATGACAGGGGGGATTATGCAAAAAATTGATCTCATAAAAAAATAATACAATGGCAATGAGCTATTTATTTTGAATTACATGAGTATTTTGTGTAGAATATTTTTACGAGTGTCAACCAACCTCCAGAAAAGACTTGGGTTGGATATTTTTCTCCCAAAAGCAGTAGATTGTAAAAATGTAAAAATAATTACTTAGTGTCATGGTAATTAGGGAGACCTATGTAAAAAGATAAGACAAAGTATAAAGTATTTAAATCCAAGGAAAGAGAAAAAAATTGGTTTTGAGTGCCCAATGACTACCTATGTGCCTTCAATGTTACATTTTGTTATTGTGTACCCTTTCCTTGGTTAAAAACAAGGGGTCAAACACACATTTTTTCTTCATTTTCTGGTTCACATGTACACAAAAAATACCCGTAGATGAAGGCTTACCCGTAGATATAGGTATTACCAGTACTGTAGTTGGGCTGGAATGAGCTGGTACGGCATATCCCCTGAAATCCAAACACATTGTAAGAGTACCGGTAAAACTACCTTTTTAAATCTGTGGAAAATAGCCCTACTGTAAATTGTCCAAAGGATTTCAGAGAGAAAAATCAGAAATGATTATTTACTTGTTCAGAGTTATCTCGTGGCACAATTTGGAACTAATATAAGAGTTGGAGTTTGACATTTCAATTGCGGCCGAATGTATAATACATGTTCATCTGTTGACAATTTTTGGTGAGTACCGCCTAATATTTTTTCCCAACTACATCATTGGCCATTACAGCTTGCGCAGCACCTTTTTTTGCACTTAAAATATTGCTTACCCGGTTCTGCCCCGCCACTGCGTTCCACCCCTATTTGTCTGCAATCAGGAATGCCCTTCCTCACAGTCTTTCTTCCGAAACCTGTCACATTTTCACATCCACTCTCAATTATTTTGCCATGGCTAACATTGCAAATATATTCACAGGCACAAGCACTAAATATTGCTAATTCAGTAGTCAGGGTATGCCTTTCCGAGGTGCGTCACAACCTGTAGCTTCCCTGTCACCACCAATGCATCCACCACTTCTCCCTCCTCCTCTCCTCCAGTGACTGCTGTAGCTGTAGCAACGTCAGCTGTTGACTCTTCACCATCGCAGTCCCCTCCATTGTACAGGAACTTGACGAGAGGGTTGGCAGCCGCCTCCCCATCGGATGGCCTGTCTGTTATCACTCCCGCAAACACAAAGGACATGTCGCAGGGTTTGGCGGAAGATACCTTGGACACGGACAGCAACACCCTGTGCACACATGAGGAGAATGTGAGATCATTTGCCGGAGCTCTAACTAAAATGCATAGACTTTACAAAATTGCAAGACAGAGATATGTATATATAAAACTGACAAAGCTAAAATAGATGCACAAGTTGATCTTTTACAATGACGCTAAACCAGTGGTGTAGCGAGGGAGGATTTTGGGGGATAAAACACCCCCCAGAGCTTAGAGAATTTTTTCATAAAAATATTTTAATGCGACAAATTTTGTAATTAACCCTTTTAGTGTGGTGGGCCAATGTATCGGCTTTTGCCGCTCGGGAGAAAAGTGCGGTGGGCTGATATATCGGCTCTCATGTAGTCCGTTATTTAATTAAATAAAAAATAAATGAAATAAAAAAAACATTGTATGAATAAAATGAATAGATACCTTATAATAAAATATACATAATATATTTAATAAAAATAAAATGCACAACGTTTCGGAAAAATGAGATGCACGTAGCACGTAATATAAATAGTTCAAGTCAATATCAATAAACATAGAAACAAAAAAATAAACACTCACACGGGAAAATAAACTTGGTAGCTTTCGAAGTAGTGACTTCTTCATCAACCTAAGTAAGAATGGGGAGGAAAGGAGTGTATTGGACAAGGGAAAAGAGGGGAGAGGTGTATGTCTAACCCCCTCTCCCCATACACCTTTCCCCCTCTTTTCCCTCGCCCAACACACTCCTCTCCTCCCCATTCTTACTTAGGTTGATAAAGAAGTCACTACTTCGAAAACTCCCAAGTTTATTTTCCCCTGTGAGTGTTGGTTTTTTTTGTGTTTCTATGTTTATTGATATTGACTTGAGCTATTTATAATAAAAATAAAATATATATACATACTTAGTATACTTTATTATAAAATAGGTTTGCATTGTTTTTTTCCCTAGTTGCTATATTTGATTAAAATACACTCCCCATTTCTCACCAGTACCCCAGGAATATGGATAGCACTAAGAGGGTTAATATGAGGGGGACGGATGTCTCACAAACAAAACGTCGAACTAATCACACAGCCGTAGAACTCCACCATTTTGAACCATTTATCTTAAAAATTTTCTGGGGGAGGGCCCACGCACCTCCCGCTTACCCTGGTGGTTATTCCATACCCCCCAGACCCTTCAGTATTCGTTGTGCCCAAAACCCTGCCTAGACTTAATTTCTGGCTGCACCCCTGCCCTGAACCGACTCTTATCCTCTTAAATGTCCAACAAACCCCATCTATTCACTCATGTTACCCAGCCTACCCTACCTAGCAATATAAGTACATAAACGTCAGGCTTGCTGCTTGTCATTCAGACAGCTCTTGGGGTTGACAAGTGAGGTATACCTATTGAAACTGGCATAGGCGCCGACTCCATGGGGCCTGAGGGGGCTCGAGCCCCCTCAATAATTCATTTGGGGGGGCGGAGCCCCCCCAATAATTCAAGAAATTAATTAAGTTATATTATGCAGTGGCACCGACTCTATGGGGCCTGAGGGGGCCTGAGCCCCCTCAAAAATTCGTTATGGGTGTGAGGAAAAAATGTGTCAGGCTTATCGATTTTCCCCGGAGTGTTCAGATATCGAGATTCGACTTATCAGGGTTCTAATGTTGATCATATGACTCTTCTAAAATGCTTAAAAAACTTGAAACTCACTACTTATAAAATTTCCCAGGGCAAGATCCCCGGTTAGGGCCCCCCCAATATTTTTTGTAAGTCGGTGGAAGCCTGGAAGCCGGTTGAGAAAAAAAGTACAAAATAATGTAGAAAATTACTAATGTTTTCTATTTATCTGCCACTCTGTGCCATGTGCACCTTGAATATTTATAGATACATAATTCGATACACCCTATATGTAAAGCGGCCATACATCCCAGTTTGGCCAGGACAGTCCTGGCTTAGGTTGCTTTTGAGGGTATCCCATCTTTTTCTTGAAAATTCTCTACTATTATCCTGTTTCGTGCAAAAATTGTGGGAATTACGTTTTTGTAATAGCAGTTTATTACAGAAAGCGTAACACAACATGGCATGAGAGTTTTGAATAAAAAAAGTACCTCAGCAACTTCAATGTAATAATCAAAGACCTAAAGGAAAATGTCAGCTTGGAGCCGAATGTCACGGTAGCGATGGTAGCAGTGCACTGCCCCTTGCCCTTTGTCGGATTCCATCCCCAATGACATTCTACTCACTTCCCCTCCATGCATCCCAATGTATAACAATAATAATAAAAATAATAGTAAAAATAATCTCAGTTTTGATTTTACAAACCCATTTCCATGGAGTAAGGCTATAGATTTTCGGGCTTCACTGGGGACCCCCAATTCCCTTGCTCCCCTGGTACTAAAATCAGTGGTGCAGTGAGGGGAGGTATGGGGGGTAAAACCCCCCCAAGAGCTCAGAAATTTTTTAAGTTTAATCCATTTTACTTAATTGGATTAATATTACTTATAGATTACTGTAAGGATTAATAAAATATCCCTCAGAAAGCCGTATAACTCACCATATTGAAACATTTATCTTAAAAATTTTCTGGGAGAAGGGCCCCTGCTCCTCCCGCTTACCCTGGCGAGCATACCACACCCCCTAGGTTTAGTTGTGCCTAAAACCCCCCCTAGCCTTAATTCCTAGCTGGGCCCCTGACTAAGATGTCCCAGTATAAGCCAAAACAGTCATGGCCACCCTAGCAGTGGCGTAACTATCAATATGCTTTGGGGGGATGGGATGGCCTAGGGTGGCGACCCCCCCCCTCCACCAGGCAACTTTTTCGGAAAAATTTTTGAAAAAATGACATGCCTGGATATACATTTTTCATCATTTTGGCATTTACAAATTTAACTTTAAGCAGATGCAGTTAGTAAAGTTCAAAACTATAGAATAGTTTTAAATACCTAACTTTTTTAATTCTCAGAGGCTTTGGGGGGGGGGGGGGGATATATCCCCTCATCCATAGTTACGCCACTGCGCCCTAGTAACATGTGATGAAATCCAGACAAAATACGAATGATTATTTCGCATCGTCCATCTACACTTAACAATAAGGCACTCACTCACCGGTGCACATCGGAGACGTTGAGCGCCGGCCTGGCGCCTGGCTTGAGTGCCGGGCTGCAGTAGACGCGTTGGCCCCGAAGCGGGGCGTGGGCCGCCGCCCCGGGCAGGCCCCTCGCCACCACGCCGCAGTGGTGCCCCGGGTGGCCATCCGGGTGCGCGTAGTACAGCGCGGCCTGCACCACGACGCCCCGGGTTCGAGCCCACGTCTCGCTTCTCGCCACCAGACTCAAGTCGCACTCAATGTCCTGCGGGAAGGGCACGTCGGCGCAGACGGCGTAGAGGCCCAGGGGGTCGGAGATGACATCCCGGGCGACGGAGTGGGTGAGGGGGGACGAGGGGGCGACCTCCCCTTGCCTCCGGTAACCCCCGAGGTCCACGCGAAGCAGGAAAGGGGCCGAGGGACACACGATGGACAAAGTGGCGAACACCAGTAGCAGGAGGTGTGGAGAACAACTGGAGAGAGCGCCGTCCATGTCGAGACTAATGTTAGTTCCGGGTTATAAAGATCGGAGGGAGAGGTATCATCAAAGGCCAATGTCATTGGGTGCTTAGGCCATGCGCGACCTCATTGATGCGGAAGAGAGACTTTGACTGCAACCCGCACAGATGGCGTTGTGCCTCGGCAGCTCAGTATTCGCGTCAATGAATTACGTGAGATGATTTTGACGATTTTTAAGGCCGTTTTACACGGGGCACGGAATTGCGCAGGTTAGAACTGCATTAACTTCTAAAATGGCGCGGAATTGCGCGAATGCATGAACGAAATTATAACAGGGGCTATTTTGACGTCTCGCATTCTCGCATGTGTTCTAGCAATTCACCGCTTTACACAACGCAATTTTGATTGCGCCTTCGCACGTACGTCAGATTGCGCAATTCCGTGTACCGTGTAAAACGGCCTTTAGATCCGCCCTACCCCTCTGAGGCCGCTATACACGGCGAATGATTTCTTTCGCATGACCATTCAGCATGATCATGCGCATGACCATTCACCG
Source organism: Ischnura elegans (assembly GCF_921293095.1). Taxonomy (NCBI): domain Eukaryota; kingdom Metazoa; phylum Arthropoda; class Insecta; order Odonata; family Coenagrionidae; genus Ischnura; species Ischnura elegans. The sequence goes on along the minus strand of NC_060253.1, from coordinate 82,993,567 downwards.
TGTATGGCGGAATAATTCGCGAATGAACCTTCATGCGCATGATCATTCTGTGAAAATTAGAACATGTTCTATTTTGTTCGCGTGATCTGGTGAATGATCACGTGATCATTCAGCATAATCATTCGCATGGTCATTCATCGTGTATAGCGGCCTTTGGTGAGATATCGTGAGATATACTCCCTCTAATGTCACGTGAGATTATTAAAAGTCTTATTTTCAGTGTAAATACAATCTATGCTTCATTGCCTTGGATTTATTCAAAAAACAATCTGTTTAATTATTTTAATAGTTAATACCACGGGCGTCGCCGCCTTAGAGGACATGAGGGACGCGTCCCACCCAATATTTGAAAAGTCAGGTTTGTCCTCCCCCCTAAATTGTATTAAAATTTTTTATATAAATCGTACTATTTTTGTTTAATTGCATACAAAACACAGTGGGCGCGCAAGCCCGCCCGATCGGCCGCTGTCAGACCGGACCCGCCGTCCTGTCCCGGGGGGTACCACCCGGACCCCCCATTTGTCCAATGGGAAGCTATTAAGTAGACTGCGTTTCCAATGAAAAGAATACGGAGCGAGAAAGAAAGTCTGTTTAGTCCTTTACAAAGTGATTTTCATCGTATTAATAATGACGCTGTTTACAACCAGTTATGTCCCATTTAAATAAATTTAAACGAAATCTCAAGAATATTGAAATAAATTATCGGTACGGGAAAAATGCGCTAGGTAGCCATTTCATGTTACTACTCCCTCCATTCTAAACAACTCCTAAAATTCCGGCTGTCGACTCAATAGGAACGGCTGTACGCCAAGCCGTGACGTGGCCAGGAATTTCGCTCGGGGGGGGGGGGGGGGGGGGGCCCAAAACCAGGGGGAAAACTTTTTGAAAAACAGAGTACTAAGTAATGGGTTTTCAACTAATTTTAACAATTTTCATAATCGAGAAAACTTCATTTGTTAAAGAAAATTTTTTAAAATTCATGATTTTTTACATTTTGTTTTATTTTATGAAAGAAAATAATTGTTTTTTTATATTTCGGGGGGGTGGGGGGGGGAAGGTCCGGACCCCTCGGCCCCCCCTGGGTACGCCACTGACCCCGAGGACTAACAGATATTATCAGAGGAAGACCTTGAAAAATCTGCGTATGGATTGAGATAAGATGGAAGCTGGAATTTTCTTCGGCCGGACCACAGAGGTCGTCGGAGTGTGTCGCCGAAAAATAAAGGTCATTTGATAAGTCAATTCTCCGCCTCTTGCGATCATGTAAACAGCGGATGCGTTGTGAGGGCGTGAAAAAAATTATCCATGAGGATCGTGGAAGCCCAGCCAGCACAGCCCATACTGCATCTATATGTGGAGTGGATGCAATGAGGATGCAATGTGTGACAGGATGCGCTAGGTACCAAACATCCTTTTGCCATCCTTTGATAGGTGCGCCTATGCAATCTTTTTCTTGGTAAAGGTTAATACTTAAAAGATGAAACTACAACCAGTATATAGTTATTTATGACAGATTGGTGTATGAATAAAAAGATAGAATACATAGAGCTACATAATTGGAACCGAGGAAATGTATCAAGTCAGATATCTTACGCCTGAGTATTAAACATTATAAAATCTGCAAACCCTCTAGCATTAATTATTATAAAATATTAAGAATCATTATTATTATTATTATAATTATTCACTGTATTCAACTTAGGTTACTCGGAAATTCCACCGGGTCGGTAATTTGTGCACGAAATTGATTACTTTTTACGCAAAGTACCTAATTATAATTGAACCCAGTTACTTTTATAAGTACATCTTACGAATACTAATTATTGACAAATTATTTTGAAGAATGATCGGAGGCTTTCCTGATGCATAGAATCGTGGAAGGTTCCTCGGGAATTCCACCGGGTTAGATTCTCCAACTCCATCTCGGCCGACGTTTCGATCTACGAGTTGTCCATCGTCATCAGGGCAACTCGCATAGGTATGGGAACAAAACATATAAGGTGAAAGTATTTATACAGGGTGTCCCATTTATCTTGACCACCTGAAATAATTTTTTGCCCAGATGCAAATTCAAAAATGTGTCAAGCAAATGTTCATTATCCGTCAGGGGGACATAAATCAGCATAATTGCCTTCCTTGTAGCTTTGTTATTTAGAAAGATATGAACAGCGGTATGTCTTTTTTAAATGGCACACTATAATTTTTATTCGGCAATTCATTTCCTCTCCTAAAGACTTATCCGAAATTGTAGCACAGTGGACCATAAACATAAACAGAACTTTATGAATACATAAGAAACTCGTCCACTTACTGGAGTTAGCGGTAAACAAATGACAAGCAAGACAAAACATAACACAAAAGTCACTTTGAGCCCGGGACCACAACCGCGTCCACGTCTAGGGTACCATATAAGAAAGACATACCGCTGTTCATATCTTTGTAAATAACAAAGCTACAAGGAAGGCAATCATGCTTATTAATGTCTTCCTTACGGCTAATGAACATTTTCTTGACACATTTTTGAATTTGCATCTGGAAAAAAGTTATTTCGGGTGGTCAAGATAAATGGGACACCCTGTATAAGTGATAAACCCGATCACTCCCTCTTAACGTATCCCGTGGTTGACTCGAAATTGAAATAAGACGGTAAGCGCAACGCGATGAACAGCGAAAAAAGGAAAGAAAAACTATTTCTGTACAACGCACGCAGGATCCGCTTATAGCCTACTACAAAACGTTGATCATTATGTGTATCTCTATGTGCGTAGTCTAAAAACATCGTGTGAGCGCACACACCAGCAAAAACGTTTGCAGCTACAGGAAAAATAGTTTAATGTAGTATAGTGGCCGGTAGTATTCTGCAGAGGTGCACAGTGACGTACCTCGATGCACTTTTTATGAAAATGGTTCATCATTTACCTAGAGACAAATTCCGCATGGCTTTTAAACCTAATGCCACTCTGAGAAGACTGCTTTTAAAATGTAAGGATCCCATAGACCAATTACACAGATGTGGATTGTGTTCGTTGAAATACGTATCTTGTCATTTAAACAAAAAGGCGATTACTCTTATAACACTAGGTAGAAAACATGATATCACATACATTTCATGGGTTCCATTTCTAAAACTCCATAGAAATTAAGAATTTCATATGGTATTAACATTTGTCATTTACCCATGGTCACAGCATATTTGCATATATGCGTAAAAAGTAACATTTTTCCATTTAATAAAGCGAGGCGTTTGGGGGGGGGGGGATGGGGGTGAAGCTAATTCTCACCCAATCTATCGTGGGTCAGAGGGATCCTGATCCTGGCAAGTAACACGCGATTATTTTTTCCGAACGGTGCCGTTATTAATGCACGCCACATCTCGCCAGAGCAAGTATATGACTCGGAATATTCTGATATTCCGCTTAAGGAGAAAATGTTGTGCTGCAACATAAAAATGGGATGCAATGACGCTTTCTGCCGTGGTGAAGGTGATGTTTCAAAGCCATCAGTGCGAATTAACGCCAACAATTATCCTTATATGTTGACTGAAGTCAATAGACAGGAATGGGACAATAGACATAAATACTGCGAGAACACATACCATCATAGCGAAGCTGATCTTATAAACGAAAACTACATTCCAACAAAACAAAGAAGAGCCTTCTACCGTTCTTTTCAGCCGGCTGAGCAGATGGATTATTGCTGTACCCATGGAATGGACAAAAAGAATGAACGCTTCCAAGCTGAATATTACTTCAGGCATCAATGCCAACAAACCTTCGAGCATACCTTTGAGCCGGCTGAGCAGATGGAATGCAGGACCCATAGAATGGGTCGAGAGAACCCTCATCTTCATACCGAAGGTGATGATAGAAACGAAAACTACATTAAATCACAACAAAATAGAGCCTTCTATCGTCCTTTTGAGTCAGCTGAGCAGATGGATTATTGCTGTACCCATGGAATGGATGTAAAGAATAAATGCATCCAAGCTGAATATGGTTTTAGGCATCCATGCCAACATGAGCCCCCAGAAGAATGGGAACCAGGAAACGGTGGGATGCCTGGTGACACGTTTGCAGCTGATCCCCCAGCACCGAGGTGGCCCGCAGAAAATCTGGGGATCTCTGAAGTGCCGCTGGATTATCTCCTGGTGCTGGTGGACAGGGCTTGGAGAGGCGAGGCTATTGGGGAAGTTGAGATACTTCTGGACTACGTGTACGAGAATATGATGAAAGAGCCAGAAAACGACCAGCTGTGGGAACAACCGCAGCCCATAATAAGAGAGGAGCTACTACTTAGGTTGACGCACATGATAAGAAACGCAATGAGGCGACAACAGCACAGAGTTTACAACAAACAGAAGATGACGACTTCCCGGCAATACTCCGATGAGACTTCACCCGGATTCAAGTGCTGCAGCCACCCTAACTACCAAATGCATTCATCCCAAAATGTAAGTACATAATTTAAACTGAATTAAAATACTTTTGCCAAGGGTAGAGGGATTATTTTCTATGAGTTACATATGAAATATGTGAAAGTGCGGGCATGTATTTCTGTGCGAGAGACCAGCATTGAAAAGGTGAAAACCTAGATCCCGCAGTAAATCTAATAGAGTGTTTAGGACGCTAGCGTATTAAAAATTTGGTTTCTTGCGTTTGGGATAAGCATTTATGCGAGTAATCACGAAGAACGACTTTCAATCAATAGCGTAGATGAAGTAAGATACAGGTGGGATAAATGTGAAAATAATTCATATTCAAGTGCACAAAAATTAAAAAAGAAGATGAACTGTTAAAATCCTTAATTGTGGAATGATTAAATAAATTTCACATGCTCACGAAACTGACTAAATCGTTCAACAAATCATTAGTCTTAACATTTTCTTTTCTTCTGGTGAGTGAAACGTATTTGCAAATCATATTTGAATCCTAAAAAGGGATAATAATATTATTAATAATTATAATAATATTATGAATTATCGTTATTTTTTCATGCGATATTTTTTCAAGACGAGAAAAATGCAAAAAATAACGAAAATTTAAATTTTCATTTAAAGCTCGTTTATCTTCATTTTTACCTTATTGTGATAAATTTTTAGATTGCAGCAGCCATTGGAGGAGATTTGAACGCCGCTTTGGGTTCAGAAATCAACGGAGAGGGAGGTGATGGTGGAAATACGACAAAGAGAGGACCTGTTCACGACCACTCAGTGAGATCAACTCACTTTCTCGCTAGTGGCATCTCGCCTGGTGGTACCAGCCGTCTTTCCAAGCCGGACGAAAAGAAAGGAGAAGTATACAACGATGGAAGGATTCACGCGAACGTTTGTCCGGATGCCGAAGGTGAGAAAATAAATTCAAACCATAAGACACCTATAAACTGGGAAACATTTAATAACTCTGTCCTACCAACGGAACAAAAAATAGAAAGCAGGAATGAGGAGAATGTTCGCAAAAGTGCTCGCCTCAAAGCAAAGGATGATTTAACAAGGGCAAAAGGCAGACGTGAAGAAACAGTTGACACTAATCTTCCTGTCAGTGTTGAATCTGATGTGGTGAATTCTAAACTTTCCCCATCAAAAATTCCTGGAGATTCATATCATTCTTCTTCGCCAGCTGAACGAAAGACAGAAAGCATTCCATCACAACAAACCTTCGAGCATACCTTTGAGCAGGCTGAGCATATGGAATGCAGGACCCATAGAATGGGTCGAGAGAACCCTCATCTTCATACCGAAGGTGATGATAGAAACGAAAACCACATTAAATCACAACAAAATAGAGCCTTCTATCGTCCTTTTGAGTCGGCTGAGCAGATGGATTATTGCTGTACCCATGGAATGGATGTAAAGAATAAATGCATCCAAGCTGAATATGGTTTTAGGCATCCATGCCAACATGAGCCCCCAGAAGAATGGGAACCAGGAAACGGTGGGATGCCTGGTGACACGTTTGCAGCTGATCCCCCAGCACCGAGGTGGCCCGCAGAAAATCTGGGGATCTCTGAAGTGCCGCTGGATTATCTCCTGGTGCTGGTGGACAGGGCTTGGAGAGGCGAGGCTATTGGGGAAGTTGAGATACTTCTGGACTGCGTGTACGAGAATATGATGGATGAGCCAGAAAACGACCAGCTTTGGGAACAACCGCAGCCCATAATAAGAGAGGAGCTACTACTTAGGTTGAGGCACATGATAACAAACGCAATGAGGCGACAACAGCACAGAGTGTACAACAAACAGAAGATTGCCACTTCCCGGCAATACTCCGATCAGACTTCTCCCGGATGCAAGTGCTCCAGCCACCCTAACTACCAAATGCTTTCATCCCAAAATGTAAGTACATAATTCAAACTGAATTAAAATACTTTTGCCAAGGGTAGAGGGTTTATTTTCTATGAGATACATATGAAATATTTGAAAGTGCGGTCATATATTTCTGTGCGTGAGACCGGCATTGAAAAGTTCGTGAGCCATTATTTTTTACCTTTATTGCTATACATTTTTAAATATTGAGGAATCTGGAATTTTATATTTTTAACTGCGTCACCTTCTTCTCGAGTTATTCGCGGCAAAAAAGTGACTGTCTTCATCTTCTCGCACAAAAGCTGATGAGGTCAACAGCACAGTGGATACGAAGCCCTAGGGCGGCCTCGTGAGGTTACACTCCTGGGCAGAGGTCTGAAGCTTGAAGCTTATCACCTCTGCACCACAGAAAGGGGAGTACTTGAGGGAACAAGGAAGGAGGCGCCGTACAGTGGTCCCAAAACGAAAAAAGCTGGACAAAATTAATAACGTCGTAATTTTAGCTAAAACAGCAACAAAAGTGGGTGTCTCTAACTTATCTTGATCGTCTCAATCTGATTTTGGCATTACTTTTACGATGTCTCTTCATTTTAGCATTTTTTGAGCTGTTCATATTTAAACAATTTTTAGAAAATCTTGATATAGATGTCATTTCGATTGGCGATAACTTGGCGTTCATGGAGAGCTTAAAATAGTATAATTTTAAGGTAAAATATGTATAAATTGTTGTCAAAACCCATTATAGAATTTTCACATGAAACTGGTGAGATTCGAACCCGCGACCATCAGCATAGTCGGTGAGATACCAAAATCGGAAAAAAATACACACACTCACTAATTTTTTGCTTGCATGTATTTGATAAGTCACATTAGATGAAATAAATGACTGATATTAAGAACATTAAGGAAAATTATTTTCGAATTGCAATAAAATCGCTTTCATGTATCACAAAGAACAAATTTTAAAAGAATCGTCGTCCGATGTCACCCCATCGGACTCATTGTCGCTCTGCGAATCACTTAAAATTAGATAATTTTCACCAAACTTAATAGGCTGACATCGTTTTTTTGTAACTCCTGATGTAATTAAAATGTACGATTCAGATATTTAAAGGAGTCTTCGAAAGATATCTTCATAATTTAACATTCTTGGGTACCTATTTTCTTGTACAGTGCTCTAGGAATTTCCTCATGTCTATGTTCCTGATCTCCAATGCTTCCTCCGTTAAAAATTCAATTGTAAGAAAGGATTCTTTGAAAATTGCTGTTCCATGTATCAGCTCTTTATGTACCATGAGCAGAGTATACTAATACCAACCATAATTGATGCACAGCTCAGCTATTTCAATGCAATACTGGCTGAAGGCTTCATTATTTATCTCATAGCCGCAGGACAGAGATTTTAATATCACTGAAAGTCTATGAAAAAGTGTTTCATCGATACCTGTCGTGAAAATTACAAACCACATTAATAATTACATTTCATACACATAAAGCATTTATTCGTAGATTTTTCAAAATTATGGAAACGGGTCCAATATTTCTTACTTATTATTTATAATTTTATATTTACACGTAATTTCATCTTGTCTGAAATTAAATCCTGAATTAAAACTTCACTTTTAAAAATATGATGATTGAGATTAATGAGTGATTATTTTTATACACTGCATATATTCGCCGACTGTGCATACACGGTAATCATTTGCACTCACTAGATGCGAGAGGGAGGTATTGATATGCTTCTGGAGGGAATTTCATTTCCTTCTGCAACCAGCTTTTGAACATCTCTTTGAAATGCTCATCTGTCCTCGAGCTTTGATTCCACTTTCTCAGGTATTTCGAGGAAACATTCTTATCACAAAACGCGTCATAATATTTTTTGCATGCTTGATTTCATTCATTCGAAATCTTGTTTTCAAATATTCAACGACATATTCCTTCTTCTTCGCTTATTAATATAATTTTCTCTCTTTATTTTTATTGTACACCGCAAGGTACGAAACAATTTGCGGCACCCATAATTCAAATTTAACACGAGTATTTACGGCTGTAACGATGAATGTAATTTCTGAAAGTTGTTTTTTTTTAACCAATAATAAACCGGAAATTATGAGTTGACATTGAATAAAAGATATACAAGCTTATATAGACTTGCCTCTGAATTTCCGACGTATCCTAAAATTTGAATGCCAAACATCGCCAAAGCAAGTGCTTTAATTATCTGGACAGGAGAAGTTTCTCGAGTTAGCCGTGTTAACACAGTTCGGAGCACAGCAATTTTTCACTAAGAAAATCATTAATTATTACTGGGTGTGAAATATTCACCACATCCATGCAATTGCTCTGGTGAGGGAGGCCGTCATCCTCATTCCATTATTATTAAAAATGCACTTGCAAGATTCACGCTCCATTGGTGGGTTTAGACGGATGTTTCCCTCCAAATTCAATCCTATCTAAGTCTATGGAATGTTGAAATAATTCTGTGAACAATTCTTGGCATTAGGGAGCATTTATTTCTCTTAGCGCCAATACCTTATTTCGGAATTACGTGCTGACAACGCTCTACAGCATGTAAGGGATCTTTCTCTATAAAAATATAAGGAAGGTTTTGCAGAGAATAGCATCGAGAAGTGTGCATACGATAGGCGTGAAGCGCTTGATATATGTAATCGTACAGGATGTAGAATTATACTAAATATACACCATGCAAGTTTGACCACCGATACAGGAATATTTGAGCGATAATGCCACTGTCTCCCGCCGGCCGCCGGCCAGCCGCCCTCAGCGGAGCGGTGCACCGCTCAACTTAAAACCCTCTAGATGTCGGATAGGCAAGTATAGGCAAGATTTTATATCTCTATCTTGTTGTACACACTCTTCCTAAGGATTCAGCATAGGAATCTTCGAGGGGCACGGAGGGGCACAAAACTATATCGACACATTTGACTAAAAATAGGCCCAAAAACAGCTAAAATTATTAATAATTAAATATTGTTATAATAAATTCTGAAACGAGCAAAACATACTATAATATTTTTAAAAAATAAACAAACTTACCATATTAAAATTGACAAATGAATCCCACGAAATTAAAATAGTCATTTATTCAGTTGAATTACCCTAAAATCGACTATTTCTATGCCTCGGGCGTTTTAGGCTGAACATGCCCATGTTTAACGGGTTACACAGGTCAGCATAATAATCACACAGACCTATCAGGTACGAAATATTTTAGGCCATATTCTGTAGAATCCGAATACATAATTCAAAACATCCTCGTAAAAAGTCGAAAAAATGACTTTTGGCCAGCTTTTTTCGATTTGGGACCACTGTGCGCCGCCGCGATAGGAGCCCGACGACGCGACGCGTCGTCGACGCCTCCTGGGAGAGATAGGGAAGGAAGGGGGGGGACGAGGAGTCCCGCACTCTCACAAAGGCGGGCGGGTCCTATGTTAGCGAAACCAAGCTTAAGCAATTATTGTTCTAACGACCTTGGAGGATTATTCTATGAGGAAGAATAATCCAACGATCAAATCTTTAGATGGTCAACAGCACAGTCCAAGCTCGTTGTCGCTTCTCAGCTACTCCTTCGTCTTGTGCTTTTGTCTCGGGTGGTTTACATTCTCGCTTGCAATCAGAGCCCCAAAAACTCAAATTGCTAAAAATATACATTAATCTTTTAAAACAAGTTAATAATTTGGAAAATTAGTCATAAGACAACCTTAATGTGTTAATACAAGCTTCGAAATACTCAAAACTTTCGTTACCTAAACGAACCCCCCAGAGGTGGGAAGTATCCCCCAAGGACCGCACCTAGCCCCCTTGTCCCTATCCAGGATACGCCACTATTAGCGATTACTCCCCTCAAGATATAATCCCCCCAAAAACGTATAAATGAACCAGAAAATACAATGAAGATACCAACTCGTGAAAATTGGGTGACGAATTTCACGTTTTCCTAGATTTTACTTAAGGGAGAAAGAAATAAATGGGGAGGATTTTATCGGTCGAACCTCATCTTACTTTTCAATTAGAAATTCTTTCAAAGAATTGCGATTCTGAATCTGAGTGAACGACACGATTCAAGAGTTAATTCTCTCAGTACCTTAAAACTCAGCTAAACATTATCCATATCAACATGTTTTTATTTTTTTCACAGACAAATCGCATGGATTACGGCAATGCATGGGAAGGTGAAGAAAGAAGACATCATTCCCACACCCATTGCCGTCAAAACAACGTTTCATCTACGGAGGAAAGGAACCAGTACCACCGCAGAACTGGATATCTGGGAGGAATGGTAGCTGGAGAAACTCGAGGCGAAGAGAGGAGAATGGCAGCAGATGTCGCTGCCGATGTCCATGAGTACGAAGCAATGACACGCGACTTGAAAATTCTCGAGGAGAAGAGGAAATCATTGATAAGAGCATATAATGAAGGGCTGGAGAGACTGTCGATGCTGAATGCACAACCCCAGTTTGTAAGAATGCCACATCGCAGAGAGCTGGATGACGTCACGAACGAGATAAATGTAATAAAATTGCAACTGTCTCAAATGGAAAAATATTATGGAATTGATAACCAAAATACTATCCACTCTGTTCAACCTGTCAGGCGATATTATTAGTGTCACTATTAATATGTCATAATAGGGGATAGTTTTTCCTTTCCTCTTTGTAAAATCAAAAATATTAGTTGTCACGCATCCTGATCATATAATGGCATAAAAAAGTGTGAGAGAGCAGTAGGACATTCAAGATGAACTTCACTACCTCCAATAGCTCGAATCAAACTCTTTCTTTTTTCTGATCTTTCAACAAAAAAATGCTAGTTTATGTGATTTTTTCCTGCATGGTCATATTGTTCTAAATATCATGGTGTATGTCACCAAAGGTATCCTCGCAATATCATCATGCCATGCCAAATACAATATTTTATTTCACTGTATGTAAACCTATGGTTATATTAAAATTCGATGACGTGGTTGTCTATCTCATTACGTTGCATTATAATTTTTTACCCTTGTTCTTCCATTGATCTGCATAGATTATATATTCCACTGAATTTCATAATCTTTTAATAGCATCCAGGGCTCGTTATAATTTTACAAATGGCCCAGAGCTCTTTGCAAATTTTTAGTACTTTTTTGATTAAATTTTTCAATTATTGTATTTAAGAGACAGTATATATACAAAATTAATCCTGCATCCAATGCCGTAGCAGAGAAATATTTTGGGGATTTATGAAACAGTAGACAAATATAAAACAATTTTTATAAGATGATTAAAATAGATTGTACATTTATATACAAATATTTATAATAAGCTCTTAAAGAAATATACAAACATACTGAGATTTTTTTCTGTATCCGATGCTGTCGCCACGACGAGAATAACGTGTAAAAGTGGCCCTACTTGATTTGAGCTGTTTCCGTTGGCGGACGACTACTCACCCTCCTTCTCAATGCTTTTTTGCCATTGTACGGCGAGTTACTTAGTGCATACAGGATGAGCGCAAGGGGTGCATTACGACTAGCCAGCCTTTATGTAGAGGGAAGATAACGTAATCAGTGAATAGTCAACAACCATGAAAGCTTTAGAACGCGATGAAATACTTAAACGAATTCTAATGATGCCATTTACGAAGATACCTTCTCACTTAACATACGACACTAATACTTGACTTTCAAAATACCATTCTTAACACGTTCCGTGGTCATGACGTGATGTCTACGCCATGGCAGTCTCTACTGAGTGACTGAGGACGTAAGGGGTACGTCATGATTCCCTCTTGCGTTGTATTCCGCGCTGAGTGCCAGCCACCGGTGTTAAGGTATGAGAGAGGGCCAGTTACCAGTCTTCGCCTGTTTGCCGTGCGTAAAGTTCCGGAAAAAATTTTTTTCTAATTTTTTCTGTTGTTTACTTTACCCCGTTTTGCTCTGCAAGGACGTCTATGGGGGTGGTTTTTTACAACATATTTCATAATTACTTTCATTTTATGATGCGGGAAACAGTAATATCTTCCCTCAGTTGTTATTACGCCTTTTTTGCAAAAAAACTTTTACAAATGTTCAAATCGAAATTAGAAGATACTTTTGCAGTTGGCAAGGAGGAGATATACTTCATTACAAGGTATTTTAACTTTCTATATGATTTTTCGCACAATGTTTAACGTTTATTTATTTAATCAGTTTTACAAGAAGAAGTAGAAATATTTTCTCTTGTCGTTATTTTTATTTTTACCGGCAATTGGCACTAAAGCCGTTCAATGCTTCGCTGGTTGCCTAATTTTGGACAGACTCCAGTTATATGTGATTCAATTCTTACGATAAATAATAAATGCTTTCTTTCTGATACCTTTAAAGGTTCGAAGTGAATTTCATTTGCTATGAGTTCATCAGTGCAAAATTTATTTTGCATTTATCGCAATATATTTGTTGCTACACTTGAAATAAAAACCATATTTGCATAAATATGGCAATAACTTTAGTTAAGTCTTTGTTCCACATTGCAATTTATTTTTTACTATTTAAATTTTATGCGTAATAGCTAGATTTCCCATCATTACGTTCACTTACATTTGTATTGGAGACTCATTAATTGAAATTTTCAATTATATTCGAAATCCTTTCATGCATTTAATTTGGCATTCGCCGTAACGACAAAATGCCTGAAAGGGCAATCTCCTCTCACCCAGTCGCATGCCGCCGAGCTCAGAGAAACTGACCGGGCCCGAGGATATGCATGTACAGCGATTGCAATGTCGTATACGCGGGGTAGACAGGAACAAGCTTCGAAGTCAGGAATAAAGAAGATTGAAGTGATTACAAAAATAACAAAGATGATAAAACTAATTTTGTTTAACAGTTGGCATGCAACTGCCATAGGAGCGATTTTAAAATGAATATTTTAAAAGTATGCAACCACCACCGTGAATTTGTCTCTAGAGAGCAGTTGTAAATGTTTAAAATTATTTGAAGTCAGAGCAATCTGATAAAAAATATCTTTTTCGCATTCTTTTCCTCTATTCTGGCGTCTTTTTTAAAATTCCTCCATTAGGTAACTAGGTAACAATAATAAGATGAATATATCATAACTTACTCTTGAAGATGATGACTAGTCATCTAAACCCGAGTAGCGTAAGGTAAAAAACTAGTTAATAGTATCATTAAAAATAAAATAACCAAGAAACCTTATAATTCCACTTACGTTTTTAAATGTATATTTAAATAAAATTGAAATCTTTACAATCATTGTACAGGTCTAACTTCTGTCTTGGCTTCCCTCAGGAAGATGTTATCGTCAGTTAATAGCAATCGATGTGTTCTATATCTAATTGATGTGTTACTGAAAATGAATTCTAAACGTTGAAACGATCTGGCCATCTAGGGAAAAACGTCGACCATAGCGCTCTGGTCACATACAAATTTATAAATATTAATCAGCTGATATACCTACTTCGGATAAGATTGCAACTATAGTCTGTATACCGTAAGGTAGCGCACGGGCCCGCCAGCTACCTGAGTCAGTTCGCGAACTGCGAGCGCCGGAGGTAGGGAAGGACCGGCCATAAAAACTATGGGACCGACTCAGGTAGCCGGCGGGCCTGTGCGCCACCCTACGGTATACAGACTATAGGATCCAGCGCCGGATCCAGGATAGGGACAAGTGGGAGGGGTGCTTGGTGGAGCACCTGGGATGTAATCTACCAGCATCAGTGGGGTCCGAACTAAATTACCATTTTATCTAGTGTAAATCGGATACCTAAACGGGGTCTGTAGCCCCCATAATCCCTCTCGGGATCCGCCACAGCTAGGATCATAAATTAATGCGACCCCATGTGAAAATGTGCCGGGAATCCTGTATTTCCAAATTCGGGCTCGCAGTTTGATGATGTCACATAATTACCAAAATGCGGTCGTTGTTTGCAAGTTCAAAAAGTGATCGCCTGCGACGCGCTTGTAACGGCTCAGGGGAGGTATTCTGTATTTCGTCGGTACCGCACCGATCGATTTCCCTTTCAAGCCCACCGACTGGACATCATTCCGTACCGACAACGGTTTCCGTACTAAAACGGCGTACTAAGACGGCACTTTCAGCGATTCTGTAAGGTCGTCGGTTTCAAACCAGTCGGTACGGTTCCCCCTCCTTCCCAACGGGGAAAATCCGAATATATCCGAAGTCAGAAGTCATCTAGTCGTGTCACCACCAACGAAAGAAGAGTCGTTCTTAATGTAGAAAGAGATAACAAGAATGCAAACCTAAATTTGGCAAAAGCGCCCGTTGCAGACGATAATAATATACCATTGAATATAAACATAGGATTCAAAAAGCAAATGTAGCAATGATGTACCTACAGAATCGAAGGAAACAATATTACATCACAATATAGTTTGTATGGGATGGAGATTGTTGTTGCTGGAATGAATTATTGAAACTATCCTTGAGATCGTAGTTTCTTTTTTATGTATTGGTTCCGTATATTGCTATTTATTCATGAATTGGTCATATAGTTGTCATTAAGTAAGTTCCGTCTAAATGTTATCAACGGAAGGTTATGCCATTGGCACCGTAGCAGACGAAAATCACATACCATGGAACGTGAACGTAGGATTCAAAAGCAAACGCAAATGTAATATTAGAGGAACAAGTAAGGAAATTCTTATAAAAATATGGATATGGGTGTAATTGAAAGAAGTGCAACGACGAGGAAGTATAAACATTTTTATTAGGTGAAATACATGTGTATAAGTTGCGCATGCCAAGTGAGGGAAAATGATAACATAGCGGCAAACCTCATACTTATTAACAAATATCTTCTTTTATCGTCAAGGGAATCAAATGAAATATAGTTGCTTGTTACAAATGGAAGAAACTGATACTGTTGCGGCAAACTTCATACATAAATGTAAAGATCTTATTTCTATGCCGAGAGAAACGCCAAATGATGATTGAGTGAAATAGTAGTTGCCTATTCGGAGTGAGATAAAGTGATAACATTGCGGCAAAACTCATATTTAATCAAAAATATATTTTTTATGTCAAAGGAGTAAATAAATGATGATAGAGAGAAATAAATCCTATTGCAAGCGAGTGAAAGTGGTGACATAAATGAGAGAAAGTCATTATATGGTGGCAAACCTCATGTTTATTAACCAATATTTTATACTTCTGTCAAGATAATCAACATAGATGATGACACAGTGAATATTAGTGGCCTATTCAAAGGGGGAGAAAAGATAAAGTTTCATCATACCTCTATATTTACTCGGTGATGAGGTAAAAACAAAATAAAACGTACAATGCGCACCGGGGAGTTCATGAAACCCACTAGTCGGTGGCCGTACCGACACCTTTTGCTGTCGGTACGGCTACCGACGATCTCCCGTCCTCACGTCGGTGCCGCCCCGATCGGGTTCGTACAGAATCGCACCACTGCTTGCCGGGAGTCGGTGTGACGTCCCACCCGACGATTCGGTGCCGCACCGATCGGTTTGGATATACAAAATATGGCCTCAGTTCAGAGTCTTCTAGATGGTCATTGGCGGCGATAAGGGCCCCGGCTAAAGGGGGCCACCGTGAGCTTCTAATTCATTTCCATTATACATTACATTATGCAATTCATTTACATTATACACAGCGGGAAAATTAAATATGGAAGTAAGGAAACAATTTATAAGAACCTACATCTGGAGTATGCTCCTATTCGGAAGTGAGGCATGGACAATGACCGCAGCGGAGAAAGCAAGGATAGAGGCCTTTGAAATGTGGTGCTACAGAAGAATGATGAAAATCAAATGGATCGACCGAGTTGGTAACGAGGAAGTCCTAAGAAGGGTAGGAGAGAAGAGAAGCCTCATGAAAACCTTAATAAGAAGACGGAACAACCTTATAGGCCACATCTTGAGACATGATGGCCTGATGAAGACAATCGTCGAAGGACAGGTGGAAGGCAAGAATGGAAAAGGAAGACCCCGAACAAAATATATGGAACAAGTAAAGTGAGATGTTAAAGAGAAGAAATACGTAGGAGTGAAAAGATTAGCTGATAGGAGAACTGAGTGGAGAGCTGCGTCAAACCAATCCTAGGATTGTTGACCAGTGATGATGATGCATAACTTATATAGGGGCCCCACAAAAATTTTCGCGGGAGAGGGGGCGAATCCTTAGCGCCATCACTGTTGATTGTCAAACAATAACTACGAAGTAGCCATATGATAAATACGACCAGGTGAGGGAGTAGTGCTGAAAGTGCAATGCAGAGGACTCTGGTCTCACATCCACGGGAACGGATCATTTCCAACATGCCATCGTTGTTGCCTCCAGCAGCGAATGACTCATTGATCCATTAAATTTAGAGATAAAACAAATATCCGAATGCGGTCATTTTCTTTCGGAAATACAGAAAAAATCCCCTAGTTGGGTGATCCCCCACTCTCCCTCTCTCCAAAATTTCCATGACATGGCAGACCGCGTTGATTGGGTGATTCCGTTGCGATAGCAATGATACCATTGAGTTTTCGGGGAGATTGTTTACTTCTAGAGTTCATTTTTGAGTTAGTATTGCCACACGGAGGCCAAGGACTCCTCGAAGTTATCGTAAAACGACTTCAAAAGCACGAGCGCGTATTTTTTTTGCTGGACCGCAGAGAGAGTCGCCAAAACATTCCGCTAGGTCTCGGAGTGAATTAGGAGAGATTTTTTTGCTTCTGCGCACGATGGCAAGAGAGAAAGGGGAATTACCTCCCCTCGTGACATACTCCCTCTCCTCCTCACGGCCGTTCCGAATTGGCCTGATCATACAACCTCGGTCTGTAACTCGCTAACTTGTGATGGCTAAATGTCGGCCAAAATCGATTTTTCGAGCAATCGATGTTAATCGAAATGAAAAGCTTGGCTTCTCGAGCAAAAATCGAAATGTGAATCAAAAGATCCATTAATCGAAAAATCGACGGATTTTTTAAAAGAAATACTGTTCGTACAAATTTTTTAAAATTATTAATTCGAAAAACACTCAAAATTCACATTTCAATAGTCGACAAAATCCCAAGAAAGACACCCAGAAAACATTATTGAATTAATACGAGTGACGTTTTTTTCAACTTCCGATGGCTCATGAACCAAAGACGAAAAGAATAAATTAAAAATTATTTCATTGCTAAATGTTGAGCATACTTGTGGTATCCCTTCGACATAATCGCCTCGGCGAGTGAGGAATTGTTCCTGCCTATGGACAAGCTTTACTATACCTTTTTAATAGGATGTTGCCGCCAATGACTTCCAATGAAGTTTGCCTTCGTCCTGAAGTTCATCGCCCGTTTGAAAAGCCTTACCTCCGAGCCACATCTTAATTTCAGCGTAAAGATGGAAGTCACACGGCACCAGGTTGACATTGCACGGCGGGTGATCGAAAATTCCCCATTGAAGTTGCTCAAGGAGCAGTTAGGAAGCATCAGCGAGATGACGGGCGTTGTCATGGATCAGAATACTTCCAGAAGTCAGCATGTCTCTTCTTTTGTTTTAAATTGGAATGGAAGTAATTTTTCACACCGTTTCACACTCTGGCCACAGTGCATTAAAACATTTTCTTTCATCGACATTAAGGTCAAGACATGTCAATGTTGAAGCCATTCGGCGAGTTTTCTGGCTCTCTCCGTAGAGCACACTAGGCGGGAGAATCAAATGAGGCAGTTTAGTGAATGAGATTGCAACTTGCATTAATTATATCTTGACCTGGTATGTATTTGTTTGCAATTACAATTTTGCTGGACAGTTTACTAAAGTACTTGCATTAAAATGTGTTTATGTGTATATATATTTCATTTTTTGTATTGGGTTAATATTTTCTGTATTTGTAAATGACGACTCCTATACCAACACATGTTTGTACGGTCTTTGAAGAATAAATTCTATTCTATTCTACTAACCACAAACTAACAACTTAAGGTCCGAAATGACTTGAGCGTGTGTTGCGGAGGACGCGCAATTGCCCTATCAGTGAATAAACCGCCTGTCGCTTGTAGGTGTTTTTACTGAGCGACCGTAGGTTGAAAAAAAAAACCGCCCTCGCAGCAGTCAAAACTTACAAATGCACGCACATTAAAGTTTTGGGATAGCCGCTTGCAACCATTCGGCTCCCCTACATTTTTTTAGAAAGATCAACAGATTGAGATGATCGAGGTGCCTTTCCAATTTTTCCGGCCTTACTTAGATAAAACCGTTTCACTCGGTACGGTAGTGTGCAATGCATGAATCAAATTAGAACAGGTTCTATTTCCTGTTCATGCATTCGTGCAAGTTGGGTGGTTACACGGTGCATTTTCGTGTTCAATTCAAGCGTTCCTACATTAGGTGCTTTCCATTCAGCGACACACGTCGACACAAATCGGCTTGAATTGCGGTTCTCGTGTTCCATTCTATGTGTGCCGTGGATTGTTGTGATACAAGTCAACAAACGATTACGCGCTGGAATTTGAGAGTTATGACGAATTTTTGCTTCTGCGCACGATGGCAAGAGAGAAAGGGGAATTACCTCTCCTCGTGACATACCCCCTCCCCTCCTCACGGTCGATCCGAATTGGCCTGATCATACGACCTCGGTCTGTACCTCGCTAACTTGTGATGGATAAATGTCGGTCAAAATCGATTTTTCGAGCAATCGATGTTAATCGAAATGAAAATCTCGACTTCTCGAACAAAAATCAAAATCTGAATCAAAAGATCCATTAATCGAAAAATCGACGGATTTTTTTAAAAAGAAATACTGTTCGTACAAATTTTTTTATTATTAATTCGAAAAACACTCAAAATTCACATTTGAATGGTCGAAAAAATCCCAAAAAAGACACCCAGAAAACATAATTGAATTAATACGAGTGACGTTTTTTCAACTTCCGATGGCTCATGAACCGTGAGTCCGTTTCCGTTTCCGTCCGTGAATTTCGACACAAGTCGATGCGTGAGTCGCATGAATGAAAAACACCCATTTAGATATTAACTCATTCAGGTTAATGCATCGTGTAACCAGGCCTATGTGTAAGTAATATTCGTATTCAGAGACCTTCACAGCGTTAAACGGACAGGCTTTAGGCGCTAGAAGCGTGAAACGGACCGCAGCCTTGCGATCAATAAATAAATAAATAAATAATAATATGAAATATACTGTAAAAATACATACGTTAATCAATGTGAACGAAAGCGTGGCGTTAATTCGATGAAAAAATACAGAATATGTACTCACGGAGGCGTCGAATCCCGCCACGTAGTTGGGACAGGGCAGGACGGCCATTTCGCCAGGGTCCGCCTCGCCCCAGCACAAGATGCCGTCCCACCAGCCGGGACATCTCAGAGGCGGGAGAGGCGTTGAGGAGATCTCCTGCTCTTCAACGGTCGCATCCGCGATGGTCCGCAGACACTTGAGTTGCTCCTGTTCAAGCACCTGATCCTGGTCGTCCCCGCTCGAGATGGGGGCCATCGAAGGCACCATGTCTTACCTCTTGCAACGCACCTACGATGAAACAAGAAAATCATCTGTTACTTTAAAATCAAAAATACTCATTAATATTTAAAAATTGATGGTAAATATCAATTGAGGACACTATAAGCCAAGGGTTACATTGATAGTTCATTTCCTCAAGGACTTTTCCTTTGGAGCATCAATAAGTTGACAAAAACTCGGACATATCGTAATCAGAAAGACACTCGCTGTAATAGTAATCTCTGATACTTTCCCGGCGAGTATATTCGAAAAAGGCTATTCGGGCTTCCGGCCGGGTGGTCTCCCTCCATTCTGCCGACGTTTCGGAACACGAGTCGGGTTCCATCCTCAGGGTTAAACGACTTTATTAAAACTTTAAACGATTAAAACGACTTTAAACGATTTTTATTTAGCCCTGAGGATGGAACCCGACTGGGATATTTAGGGAAGAATGACGCCTCGGTAGCTTAACTGGCTAGAGCACTCGACCGGAAATCGGGGGATCCGGGTTCGAATCCCGGTCAAGGCGGTTGATTTTTTCTCTGTGGATCTTTCGCACGATTGTGCATTGCGGGTGACTCCCCTAAAAGTTATCACCGCGCCTAGTCCCGGTATACTTTAAACTGGTGGGGATATACTTTATTACTGTTATTGTTATATTCCCGTTCGTTATAATAAAATTAAATATCAGTATAAGTGCAGGTAAATGACTAGTTTACTCTCGTCAAATTTTATTTTCAGCTGAGCGGTGTTGTGGAACGTAACCGTGGTGATCAATAATAATTTTTCCTTGGGAAAAGATGCTTGAGTCATAACTTCGCGAAACCTGCCAATGAAGTAAGAAAAAAGGTTCACATTGTGTGTTCCGTAAGTTATTTTAATGTATTAATGAGTTATGACCGAAAATTTCACCAAATAGTAAGCATTGACCATTATGAGATTGTCAATGTTTTGGTCAAAGTGGGCGTGGCTCGTCCTACCCAAGCACCCCCATTCCGGCAACACTTCGCTCCACGCTCGAAACCAGTGGTCCAGATATTTGGGCGATTCCATGAAAATGTCAACTTTTTCTGTCGAATTAAAATTTAGGCTGGAAACATTTTATCTTGATTAATCAACAGCTAAATGATTGAATTTTATGAAATCAGTATTTGAAACATTATTCAGAGTCTTATGAAAAGATTTCAACTTATACTTCGATTCACAGACCTTTGAAGATGTTTGAAAACATTACGCTTAGGAGGTTGACCTGGAAGTAATTCCGTCACATGTTAACTTTGGGCATATTTAGAAGGTATTTCGATAATTAATTTTGTTTCTGTATACAAGCACCACCTTCATAAAAGTTTTTTTGATCATGTACATTTAGAAATTTTGCAATCCTTATGTATTTTAAAATTTTATCGAAATATCTTATTGTATAGTTTTCTCTTAAGGTAATTCCGTCACTGATGGAATTGCCCATTTACAACCTTCTTGGTGTAGTCCCACTATCTCGCCTGTTGGAGGTAATTTGAAAAGGGTCACATGAGATCGCTATCCACGATTTTCGAGTGAACTCGAAATCAATTTAACTCGATTTCGAGGCCAATCGAAAACATTCACTACGGTTTTGAAAACGCCCTAAGACTGTGAGAATTTGGATCTGCTGCGATCTCCTTCGGGACTTATGTCGCAGTAGTTCCTCTTCAACCGGTGCGAAAGGGGCTCGAGCTCTTTTCTCTATCTTTTATACCATTTCCGCCGTCTGCGAAGTCGAATGACAGCCGACGAGGTAATCTTCCCGATCGAGGGCTGTCAGGGAGGGATATATAGGCGTGGAGGAGGCGAAGAAAAGGTTGAGATGAAAGAAGACAGCCTCGTTCCTCTCTTGGATGGATAGATGACACTCCCAGCTGACGACGAAGTTCGTATTATACGAGTCTAGTAATTCACTAAATTTCCCAGCCGAATTCAGATCCGCCTAACTCAGATTCGTATGAGTAGAGAAAGTGAGCTAAGTCAGCGCGTTGCGTTCACCATTTTGGATGCAATTTGGACACATTTCAATCACGAATATGGACATAAATAAGATTATTTTATTTTTTTTCCATTTGAAATAGTAGCCAAACTCTCCATTTGCTAATCCTAAAAGATGTGTCTTTGTTTCATGAACCTTTTGTCCATCTGTGGCATCAGCATTGGTGAAAATCTATTCTCTGCTTTTCACACATCACACCAATTAGATGGTACATCGTTTTAAACCCATAACTGGTATGCTACAGAAACAAATCAGGAAGCGACTCACGATATCAAATATTCCCAAAATGAAATACTAAAATGATTGTTAACGGACATAATTCGTTTCCGTCCTATGGTTTGACCTTTCTTCTCTTTCTTATCTCTCGCGGAGTTGAATTTCGTCGATTCAGAGGCCGCTTTCGGACAATGCCACGGCCACAGAGCGCCAGTCCACTTGCACTCTGTACCATTGGGGCCGACTATAAATCCACCTAATATCCGAACCTAGAAGGGGCGCCACCGTCGCGCGCCGTCGTTCGGAACTACGTGCAGTTGCGAATTTGGGAGGCAGTTTTGGATAAAATCGCATTACATGCCTTAAATGCGTGGTTTACGTGATTTATCGGCTCAGTTACATATCACTGCCGTGTATGCTTTCGTGAAAAGTGGATATAGACGACGGGTAGCGCCGCGAGTAGCGATTTTAAAATCTGATTTTAATACGCGACAAAAATTCTAGCGGCAGACTTGAGAATCCTCCAATGCAAGGGCGTACCCAGGATCATAAATAGAGGGCAAGCCATGGTCTATGGGGAGGGCAAGCCATGGTCTAAGGGGGGCAAGGCATGGGATTTATGAGATTATTTCCTCGAAAAAATAGTTTTATTTTAGTTACATATCTTATACTAATATATATATCATTTTTCGTGGTTTTAAAGAAAATTTGTTGAATACTTTCTTTTCAATGCCGTACTGATTTTGCATAAAGACTTTTGCGATTTTTGCCTCTAGGGGTGGAGGGGGACGGCTGCCCCCCTTTACCCCTCGCTGGGTACGCCCATGCTCCAATGTAATATTCGTGGCACGCATATTACAAAAGAGCATCCTCAAGTCGCTCTCTAAATGTGTTTTCACACACCGCGAATTTAAATATCTTTACAAAAGTCGCCACTTGTGTCGATGATCGACAAAGTGATCCGAATTTCACGGGGAAATAAGGTGTAATTAGGGGTGTTTACCGAAATTTATATGCATGATTTTGTGATCTATGAAATTCATAATTTTTCAATGCTATTTCTCGTAATTATAAACTTTTCACTGCAAAATATTGGAAAAAAGTAGGCCGCATTCAGGGATGCCGAGTTATAAAAAATATCGGGGTGCATATACAGATGGTCCTGCTCCGGGAAATTAAAAAAAATGGTGGGTTTTAAAGTTTTTTAAAGCTTTTTAGAAGAGTCATATGATCAACATTAGATCGCTAAAATCCGACTCTCGATAACTGGCCACTCCGGGGAAAATTGACAAGCCTGACGCATTTTTTTCCTCACCCCCATAACGAATTTTCGAGGGGGCTCGGGCGCCCCAGGCCCCATGGAGTCGGCGCGACTGGTTGCATCGCACACATCACCACGCCGCGGACATTTGGCCGCACAACCAGTTAAAATGCGATCGAAGTGGCAATAGAAATTAGCTTTGTATGGAATGTTCAACAATTTTCATACCAATGGAACTCTATTCCCATTCTATTGGTATGAAAATTGTTGGCCATTCAAGAACCGTTGAGATATTTTCCGGAGCCCACTATAAACAACCTTCAAAAATTTCAATACCGTGAGTTTAAGGTCCCTTGGAGTTTAAAGAAGAGGTCATCGGAAAGTTGAAAAGAGCGAGCTCAGATAAAATTATGGTATGAATCTCAACAGCTGTAAGAGTGGTACGATTTTTTCAGGCGACCCGGCGAGCATGACCAAGCAGAATAGTGATATCTTGTTGGTATCGCTTTATGTCAAAACGATATCAAGAGGAAGAGTTCTCGGGTTTCCAGCAGGGGCCAAGGGTTTTTCTTCACCGACGTTTCGAAGGGCAAGTCTGCCATCGTCTTCAGGGTGAATGGGATCATCTTCATGGGATTCACCCTGAAGACGATGGCAGACTTAGCCTTCGAAACGTCGGTGCAGAAAAACCCTTGGACCCGGCTGGAAACCCGAGAGCTCTTCCTCCAGTCTATTCGCCGGGAAAACCTTAGATCCTTCAAAACGATATCACTTGATATCTTTTTTGACCTAAAAGGGCCGTATTCTTAGCCGATCCTGCCGACCCTCGATACGTCATCATCCCCAACATAAACCGATCACGCTGTACATGCACCACAACAATCCCTACATGTTGCCGTTTCAACAGCTATACGGCCTCTACTTGATGTAGGGTACCTGAATCAGTCCTGCACCCGACAAAAACATGGCGGCCAAATTTCATCCGCTGATTAATTTGATGACTGAATTTACGAAATAATGCATATTAAGAGAGATAAGCTTAAACGAACCATTTTTAAGTGTACAGAAATACAGCAGAAAGGTAATAATTAGAGATACGTGAAAATCGCACTTTCATTTATATTTTGTCGCACTTTCAAGAACAGTTTATCGCATTTAGTAGCGTCTATTTTTTATTTTCATAATGAGGTAGATAAAATGTAGTGAAACACAGTTATATGACAAAATACAGAATATTTTAAATAATTTTGTTGCATAACATCAAATTAAGGAATAAGACATTTAGTGGCGGAGGTGTAGCTTGCCCGCGCCCACTTGTAGTTCGCGGCCACGTAGACTCCCAGCCAACTAGCAGCTGGCCATTCGCTCACATGCTTTAAGCGGTGAGTGTCGGCGGAGCATTTAAACTGCGCTCGGCACAAAATGTACGAATTTTGCCGTCGAAGAGGTAAATTTGCGTAAAAATATCATAAAAGTCCAGTCATAGCATATATGTCGCATTTATCGCATTTGCGATTTTCACGCATCTCTAGTAATAATACTACTTCATTATACCTATCAATAGAAACAAATAATAAAATTGGCTTAAGTCAATGTAGTGGTATAAATGCACCTAGTTTTACTACGTAAGCCTACACGCACCATTTTAAAATGTACAGAAACGCAGCAGAAAGGTAATAATACTACTTCATTATACCTATCAATAGAAACAAATAATAAAATTGGCTTATGTCATTGTAGTGGTATAAATGCACCTAGTTCTACTAAGTAAGCTTACACGCACCATTTTAAAATGTACAGAAACGCAGCAGAAAGGAAATAATACTACTTCATTATAGCTATCCAGAGAAATAAATAATAAAATTGGCTGATATCAATAAAGTGTACATGTACCTGGTTTCTGCGACTTCAATAGGCTGGGGAGAAAGATATCTATTATATTTTTTCGTGCACTTCAAGACTTCATCTAACATTTTTCAGTTTTTCCAATATGGGTGAAACATGTACCGTTTTGTTCTAGAAATTTTAGCTATTTTAAAAGTACCTTCATAGTGCCTCTATCATAGAAGTCTTGGTTCTTTTTGGCGAAAAACTCTAATAATCGATTTTTACAATATTCTCTTACGCCAATTTCTTAGCACTCATTATAAAACCTGCCGATAAAATTAAAGTATCTTCTGACTTTTTTGGCTGGTTATTCCTTATTCTGAGTTTTGATTCTAATCTAGTTTCATTTCTAGAATGTGTACATTGAATACACTATAACTATTACCTAAATAATACATATTATGAAACACGCTGTGGTTTAGCGCGGGGTGAGATCTATTGTCATCCAAAATTACCATCGCTAGATGAGAAAACACAGAGTTAGTGATATTTATTGAATTTTAAATTTTATTTAATCTGAATTTTTTATAAATTTTATATCTTTATTTTTTATAAGTTTAGTTTTTTATAAGTCTGCCAATCGAGTATTTTCTAAATCCTAACCAAAACTAACTTTTTGAACTAAACATGTACATAATAAATTAGAAATATTTGGTCGTAAGTAGTCCATTTCACCCAACCACCCTCTCATAATTAATTATTAGGAAAAATCATACCCATTAAAGTGGAATCTTGGCATCACTCAGCTTTTACCTGCGAATGGATACCGTAATTTCATCTGTGCTGATAATGGATTCAATTTATTGACTGGGTAAAATTAAATATCCCATTATTTAGTATTTTTTAATACTTATTTCCCAAAACATGGATCAATAAAACAACTCTTTATTGCACCCTCTATCATACGCAAGAGGCCACAATGATCTACGGCGCCTTAAACATATGCACCACGCGAGGTTAGAACTTGTACGTACGGTCTATATTTAAGGATGAATAACCATAAACAGATACAATCCTTTTATCAGGGGTTATGGGGTTCCAAATATTTTTACGGGTGAGGGGGCAAATATTTTAAGGTAGTTAGGGCGAGATACTTCCCAAGTCAAATTGGAAATCATTCTTCAATTTTATTTCAATATCTCAGCCGTGATAATATACATTGAGGTTGGTTATTTTACCAACATTACATACCCTGTCCTTTTTGTTTTTATTCCTTATCCCAAAGGTAGTGACAAACATTTATGTATCTTAAATCTTATCTTATATTAAATTTTATTCATATTTAATTATTAATGCTGTTTTTTAAATTTAAATAAAAGTTATATGGTTTAATGTTTTTATTTAAATATTCATTGTAGTTAAGGTTCGATACTATATTTTTTTCACGTATTGCAATAAGTGAGAGACAGTTCCTTGAATGTAAATGATAACTAGCCGAAATAAGGTGTGCACATAAGCCTTAAAACAGTTTCTTACTCATTTTCAACCACTTCGATATCAACAAAATCCAGGGTGAAATTGGCAACACAGCGAATATTCTTGGGCTGGTATAGTCACAGGATCCGCCAGCAGAAACAGAAAATTATTCATGAGTTTAGATGCATGCCTTAATTCGCCCCGAAAACGTGAGTAAAATATGATCCATTACCGAAATTTATTCCGGCATAATCATCATTCGTAAAATAACCAATTAAAACAAAGATATTTCATAGTCGCGGTAGACGCAGGTAGTCGCCGACGGCAAGTCATTAAATTAAGAGAGATATTTTTTGGAAAGGATAGTTATTGGAATTATTTTTCCCCGAAAAATAAAGGATTAAATAAATGCTATGTGGGACTCAGCTCGAAAATCGTGTTTTCTTTATTATATTCTTTTTATTTTTTTAAAGGATGGTGTTCTAACAATCCATTCGAAACGCCTATTGAGGCAGCTTGCGTGGTAGTAAACGTATGTGTGTAGATATTACCAATCATCAGATTCTGGTTCTGGCTAGTCGGGATGGTATGGTATTTGGAGGAGGCGACCGACAGCTGTGGTCATTATACCAAGATGGAAGGGTGGAGAAAAAACCCGGCGTCGAAATTAGCCCACTGTTAACGAAAAATGCCAAGGGAACCACCACTTAACGTCCCATCCGACGGACGGAGTGCTCCTCTTAAAAAATATCCTCCACGCAACATTCTAGAAGGGATGGGGCAGTTTCTGAAAATTCTCTGCTACTGCCGGGATTTCAACCTGAGTCCACGGGGTAGGGAGCCAAAAATCTAGCCACCTCTCGATCCCTCTATGACTAGTCTTATGAGATATTTTCCATCTTTAGCGACCGCTACTGGTTGACAGCGGTAATAGATTGCCTGACTGTACACAATTCAGTCAATTATGTTTGCTGGTAGCAAAGTTGGCCGCGGAAATATGGTGGAGGGCTCGAAGCCACGGAAAATGTGTTCAGGGCTGCAGCGAAGGCAACCATAGATCTTTCTTGACGTGGGCAACTCCTCTCTCTTCTTTTTACTTTCCTACGCCATTTATTCCTTGTCCAAGTTCTTCCAGCACCTTTCAATGGGACGGTGATAAATCCCGCCCTGTTTGCTCCAGCCAAGCAGAAGATGCCCGCGATAAAGGATAATGGTCAGACGGATGGACTTTGTTGAGCCTTTTAACTAGCTGCATGTACCGAGAGTATGCCTACCCCTAAGGATAAAACCGGAACCCGGGCGTCCCTATTTCTTCCGAAAATTAATGAATCTAATCCAACGAAGCGTATCAACTTCTTTTCACTTTGAGAAATACGCGAGCTTGCCGGATAATTCTAAACTGATACGAGCGCTTCTTCGCTAGTGGTAGAAGTTGCGGATATATTTACGCGCAAAAAATAGGGCATTATAAGGTATTTCAACCACGTCACGGCATTTGTACATTGTACAATGAGTCAAAAAAGTTTCCCAGATTGAGCTACGCCGCTTATGCTTTCAGACGAAATTTATCTTTCTCTATTAGAGTATGTTATTTTAAAACCACGCTCATTAAGTATAGTAATATTAAAAAATGAATTTATTTACTTTTCATTCAGAAACCAGTATCATGGAGAAATCACTTTTTCATGTGCAGTGATTAAATTAAAATTTGCATGAATGTTGTAATTTGCAAGTAGTAATATTCTGTTTTACCGACCAACCTCCAAGAAATTTTTA
The DNA here is from genome assembly GCF_921293095.1 of Ischnura elegans. Classification (NCBI taxonomy): domain Eukaryota; kingdom Metazoa; phylum Arthropoda; class Insecta; order Odonata; family Coenagrionidae; genus Ischnura; species Ischnura elegans. The sequence continues at coordinate 82,965,211 of NC_060253.1, read as the reverse complement.
AAACTGAACGGTATCGCTAGAAATTAGAACCACGTTTGATTAATTATGCGTAAAAAACCTCCACGAGCAGACATTGATATGAAATAGCTAAAATTTTTACGAATGGACAATGAAAATTCTATGTGTAACATCACTGAAAAAAATACCACCCGAAACAGATAACAGCCCTGAATAAAACACCATTTTCATGTTTGCAGAAAACAGGATATCAGCCAAATAAGAACATCTGAGCACTAAAGCATGAATATTGAATAACGACATTGCCGGATATTGAATAATGTTTCACCACGAAAGTTTCCACTGAAAAACATGAGAAACGCAATGATCGAGATAGAACTTTGTCCTAGTTGTCATAGCAACAGAAATACCAGATACTTTTGAATTTTTTCAAAAGCAAAATGAATAACTTAGTAATTTCTGTCAGAATTAGGACAGTAATATAAAACGTCACATATAATTTTAGAAGAAAAGAATTCGTAGCCCTGAGTAAGTTAATAAGGTTCCTGTAGACGCCCTACTGCAGTATTGTTTAAGTGGCTCAGCAGGGTTATTCCACTTTTTTTTAAAGATCCAGCGTCTGCCGCCAGATCAGTGTTTAAAGAAAATCCAAATTTATCCTTCAATAAGAGTAATAATAAGAAAAATTACCCTTACTTGTACATATTTATTGCTCATCATATCACAAATAGCACTACAACGCACACATTTCACGAGCTGTCTTTTTGATACTTATAATCAGTATATTCCGAATCAACTGATTCAATGAAAAACTTGGCTCACAATAAATATAAAACACTGTTATGTAACACTAATCAAACATGACAATCGGTTTTCCAATCACTCTGCACACACTAAAAGAATTTGCACTCCTTGAAGTTCGAAAGGATTCTCCACACCTCACTTCCCACTCATCACTAACGACTTAGAATCAGTTTACGTTATTTCACATTGACATTGCGAAGACAATGAAATGAATAGGCTGAAACAAAGTATTAAACTAGCTTAACCAGTTATTGTAACATCAAAAAACTTCGAATTTCACTTTCACTCTCACCGTAACCAAAATATGACCAAAACAAACAACAGCGCAACGAAATTCGTGAAATGTAAACACAGGCGAATGCTCAAAATGAATTGGCAATAGGTAATAAAATCAAACAGAACTTAGAAGCGAACAAACGAATGAAAATTAATATGCGTTCGATGTATCCCTAAAGTACAACTAGCTCAAATATGAAACATATCCCCTTCGCAATAGTTAGATACCTTAGATCGAAATGTATAGGGTTGATTGAACCAGCATGGAAGAAATAAATAATTTCGTCGAAGATGTTACATTCACAACTCACTTCACTTGTCGCTTCACTCTTTACTTCATCTTCTATATGCAATCATTCACTTAGGGGTACATTAAGGGCACAAATTGTACTAGAGGCATAATGAAAGTTCACTGCACGCAGTTTCCTAGCAAATGCAGCTATACAAAACTTTCAATTCCTGTCAACGCTACATACGTTGCCTGCATAACTTGAAGAATGGATTTTATGTCGCCTTGATCCATCCGGAAGTTTCATGCACAACATAGTCCATTTCAAAATAAGGAATAACCTTGTCGGCATGCAGAGTGCTCAGCTTGGCATCGAGGGTACAGGCCAGGCGTACAGGCTTTCTACGTCATCACCTCTATTTCAAGATGGCGGACCGTTTTTGGCGGCGTTGAAATTGTTCGAATTTTGATTGCTAATAATTCCACCATTACTTTTTCAACGCATCTGTAATTAATCCCAATCAAAATGAAATTACATCAGAAGTGATATCCATTCGTTTTTTGAGACCGTTCTGATAGGCTTGAACAACCCTATTACCTGGACGATATAATTAATGAGTTAAGCAGAGAACAAATTACTGCAGAAAACGTAAAAAAAACTCTTCCGATTCCGCCATTTACCGAAAAAGATTAAATACCAATAGGAAATGAGGGAAATCAGAACAAATTAGGACAAAGTTGAAATAACTGATATTTAGTTAAACTATGGCTTTATGTCAGAAAGTTACCATTTGAAGTATGATCAAAATCGATCAATGAACAACTAGCAGACATGACCACACGAACCACCACCATGGTTAGAAGATATCCATCGAAGATATAGACCAAGCAGATTGTGGATAATTCAATCTTATAGCATAGGAACTCAACCTAACTATCCAGTGTGGAAGTACTTGACAATACTATAGGAATAAATGAAAATTAGCTCAACCAGTAACCTTGTACTAGAGGTGAAACCGCTTTTATCATTCTCCGACTGTTGAGACCAAGTCACCACAGTTTACGGTACAGTTTAATGATCATAATTTGAAATTTTCTCGAAAATGACATGCACTTTGTTTCTGGCACCAAATTCTTTAGTGATCGTGTTAAGGTCAAGTCCATGGGCGTACCTAGCGAGGGAGGGGGGCTGCTGCCTCCCCCAGGAGAAAAAAAATCGCAAAATTCTTTAAGCAAAATCAGTACTGAATTGAAACCAAAGCATTCAACAAATTTTCTTTAAACCCACGAAAAATGACGTGTATAAGATATGTGACTAAAATAAAACTATTTTTTCAAGGAAATAATCTCATAAGTCCCTTGGCTTGCCACCCCTAGTTGTGATCCTGGGTACGCATTTGGAACCACATATATAATGTGCTACATAAATCATTTAGTAATGTTCTACAAAAACTTTTATTGTTCCGACCCACGGTTTTGACTAGTACACATATAGTCATTATCAAGGTACTTAATAATGACTTCGAGGGGGGGCCCAAAAATAACCGGACGAATATCGCTGTGCGTGTCGCTCTTATATTTTGGGCTTCTCCCACTAGATGGGTATTATTTCATCATATCTAAGTCAGTATCCGAGATGGTTAGGATTTAGATGGTCATAGGGAGCCAATGTGACAGTTTACATTCAAAGTTATGATCCTGGGTACGCCCTTGGTCAAGTGCACATGTAGCTTATATAGGTGATAAAATTTCCCCTTGTAGTGAGAGGCGCTCTCTTGGACAACATTTGACTTTTGAAATTGAATTTTGTTTTGAAAATTTGAAATTGAACCCATTGTTTTATGTTATTTTCTTTGCGATGAGATTGAAAATAGAAATATTTTTCGTGCCGACATTCTAGGATGCAGTTATTTTGATGCCCTCATGAAATTTTTTATCGAATATAAGAGAAAGTAAGGAGAAATAGCAAACTAACACAGCTAGAATTTCATCGCTAATGGGCAATGAAGAGCGGTATTTGAAAATTCGCATTCTCAGTAATACTATTTCTGGTTGAAAATAATGTAATAACATAAAAATAACTTTTTTTTTACAAAGTAACACTTTTCTCGTGAACTAAAAAGAATTAACTAAATTTTCTATGAGCTTGAAAGATTATCTAAATAAATTTATTCATATACAACGAAGAACGTTGGGCGCAGGTCCCACTATCGCACTCAATGTATTCTTACCAGTAATTAAAATGGAATTATATCCGAACATGCTCCGAACGTTTTTCGTTGTACATGACTCAATTTATTTAGAGACTTCGTCAGGCTTAAAGAAAACTATTTTTTTTAGTTCGCGAGAAAAATATTTTTATATAAATTTATTTTTACACTAATTTTTTTTCTTCTTTTTCAAAATACACAAATTCTTGCAATCGATCAATGTCTTATATGAAGAACCACAATGTAAAAGCAATCATCTGATGTATTTCTATAATTGGAGCCGAAATTTCACTTTGACAAACGAATTCATTCCTTGTAATGATCGCAGCGCTGGTATTGGATTTGGGTGGCCATTTTTATCCATAGAAGCATTTTATTTTCAATTATAAATAAAAATCGAGATACAGTTCCAACAATAATAATAGTGTTAGCATATTTTATTCCTTTCTAGCTCTGAGTTTACTTGAAAATTTCAGCTTCATAGCTCTTTAAAAAGTGGGTTAAAATTGAGTGGCAAGATTTGACCCTTACAAGGCGACAAACAAAAAAGCGAGTTTAGAGAAATGTTATAAATGAAATAAATGCATTAGCTGCTGCGATACCCTGTTTTACTATGTATGTGAACTTAGAATAAGGTACAACAATATGAAAACTCAGATTTTGTCCAAAAGCATAAGTGGCGATGTTGAGGAATGTATTTGAGTCATAGGACATCTAGTTGGATGAGCAGTTTTGCCTCATACCGTGACATTTTCTTCCTTAGATTGGTCTCTGTAAACCATGAGAGGACGTTTCAGGCTGTAAGGAGGGATAGGAGCCGTTATCGCGGAGAATGTGGGCTGGAGGTGGTGGAAGAATAAATCCATGCTCTCGATAGGTGATTGAATCACTCTCCTTCCACCGATGGGTGCGAGGTTCCTCCTTTCTCCGCCGGGGCTCAAGAGGCGCTCCCTGTCCTGAGATTGAAAACCCGAACCATGGTGAGAAATGGAAGGGATGCGCAAATCCCTATGCAGACTCCGATAAAGACGGGTGATGTATATATTGAAAAAAAAATCCGACGACGATACGCGAAAACGTAACGTCACTCTCTCTAAGCCAGATATGTTCCAGAGGAAAGACCACGGTCCACATTTTACGCACGTTTCATGAGGAGCTTGGAAAAAGTTTTGGAAGTCACGCCATATCCCCAACTCGCCACAAAACCTTGAATAAATACAGTAAAAAAGCAGCATGGAGTCAATTGGGAACATCTGAAAATGGATGAAATTAAAATTACCTTCGGTCGGTTTGGTGTATTTGGCGCGGCAAAAGAAAAAAAATACTCAAAATACAATAAATAAAAATAAAAAACCATGCGAAAAAAATTCTGTAAATATTTTGAGTACGCCAAAAAATTGGGTTGATGATGTGTCTCTCCATGGCCAGAGCAAACAGTAGAAGCATTGATAATGTAAAATACTGTTGACAAAATCACAGCCTTTTAACGAAAAGTTTGGATCTGATCAGAGACCAGCCTTATTACACATTAATATCGGGTTGAATCATCTCCAAAGGCTTGACTGATATTCATTTTTAGCTTTTGATACTACCTTTAGCATAGATATATATATATATATATATATTTATCATGGGCATATCTTGCTTGGATAATGTGCACATGCATACATAATTGAATGATTATGTATTTTGAGAGGTCAGATCTAATAAATAAATTTTAAACAACACGAAACTCAATCAGGGACCAAGCAATCTCTGAAAATTCTAAAAATCTCTGCCACCGTCGGAATTTTAACCCGGGCCTACGAGCTGGGAAACCGAGACTCTAACCAACCCGATCCCCACACTGTCCACGTTTCCGTACAAAATAGAGAGCTCTAGACAGAAGATCAGACACTTCCCCTGCCTTTTCTTTATTAAATCTTACATGAATATCCTCAGATTAACTCGACCCTTTTCGTGCACACCTACTCTTCCAAAGCCATTCGGTTCCTTTAATAAAAGCGTGTAAAAATAGGTCTTTTTAAAATAGGTTTAAAAAAAATAGGTTTCTTTACTTCCATGTTAAAGTTTCCCGCTGTCAGCAGGTCTCCGTTTTGGTAAAATGCTCTCTTCGCTCGGGCTATTCCGCTGATAATTTCTTTCTAGCCTCTCCCATCACTTGTTATTCTGCTTCCCAAATAACAGAATGCATCCACCTCGCCCAGTTTTTGTTTCTCTATCTTAATTTACGTGCATATGAAACGACTTCTTACCTAAAACTCTCTCTCGGAGCGCGAATAAGGTGGAACTCTTAAGTGAAACGGGTCGAGTGAGTTTGATGTCGACTCTATTTTTCGCATTTCTTTTGCGGCGGCCCACTTTTTATTTTAAGGTGTCGAGGCATCGAATATCACTAATGACCATTTTTTTCCAGCCTTTATATCAACTCACCAACCTGTCTGTTTGTCTGTTTGTTTGTCTGTTTGTCTGGTACAAATCTTGTAACTCAAATTTGACTCCTGTGAAGCAAAAACGCTGAAATTTTGCACACTTCATTTCCGATGACAATACATGAAAATATAACTTTTTCTCTCCAACCCCCCTTTAACCACCCCCCAGTCAACCTATAGCCCCCCAAAACATGTTTTTGATCTAAGAAGTTCCAAATGGTCGATTTTCGTGTTTTGCGACCACAGTAAAAGGTATCCACTTTAGGCATATCCACATAGTAGGCATTTAAAAGCATAGGGGTGGCATTTTGAAACATATGGGGCTTACCATTCACTGAAAATTTAATAAATATAGTGACTTTTTTAATACGTCACTTTTGGTTTTTCGGGGTCACTGAGTTTTTTTGCTTTGTGTCATATATAAACGTTGCTCATCCCCTGTAATCTAAATATAAAGGCTGGTTTTAAAAAAAAAATTTTTTATAAGAGCTTATTTACCTTCCATTCCCCGCTCCTTGACCTCCCTCAGCTAATCGGGAAAAAATCCTTCCGAGCAACCGGAGGACAGTCACCATCCCCTCCTTCCCCCGCCCTACTTCACCACAGACCAACGGTCAGCTCAAAATTCCCAACCCTTCTCACGCTCTTACCGTCAACTCTCTTCCCCACGCTTGACCCTCGAGTGGGCGCGCTGGCTTATAAAGTACGCCAATCTTCGAAAACCAAGGATTTCAAAATTGCACGTTGATTCTGGTCTACAATGGCCTCGTGTTCTCTTATAATATATTTTGACTGTCTAATGTACCAGTTTTCAAAGCTCAAAGTATTGTAGAAAATTTATTTTTAGATCGGCAAGAGGAACCGACACATACTTTGGACATATTTTGTTTACGTTCATTATCCTCATCACTAGTCAACAATCCTAAAGGTGCGTTTACACTGTGTAACATGTTATATAAACAAGTTACATATAACATGTTTTTCGAAAAAGTTACAAATCCGTGTAACAAGTTATATGTAACATTGTGTTACAAAACAAAAATTCGTGTCATATAACAAGTTTTTGGTTTTCCGCACGAAGTGGGAAAATGTATCACATGTTCCAGAAAAGAGGTGAGGTGCATGGTGGGGATAGCCAGTTGACGGGTGGGCTGCGACTGATTCTGTAACATGTTATTTGTGCATTTTTGGCTCCGCTGGACTCTTATCATAAAACACATGTTATGAAAAACAAATGTTACAAGTAACTTGTTACTTATAACATGTTTATATAACATGTTACACAGTGTAAACGCACCTTAAGATTGGTTTGATGCAGCTCTCCACTCTATTCTCCTATCAGCTAATCTTTTCATACCGTATTTCACATCCTTTTTTACCTGATCCATGTATTTCATTCGAGGTCTTCCTTTTCCGTTCTTGCCTTCCGCTTGTCCCTCGACGATTGTCTCCATCAGGCCATCTTGTCTCAATATGTGACCTATAAGGTTGTTCCGTCGTCTTATTAAGGTTATTATGGGGTTTCTCTTCTCTCCTACTCTTTTTAGGACTGCCTCATCACTTACTCCGCAAATTATCGTCCTCTTGTCAAGATTATTATGAGGCTTCGCTTCTCTCCTACTCTTCTTAGGACTGCCTCATTACTTACTCGGTCGATCCATTTTATCCTCATAATTCATCTTTAGCAACACATTTCGAAGGCCTCTACCCACAATTTCTCCTAGGCTATCATTGTGCATTCCTCACTTCCGTACAGGAGCATACTCCCAATGTAGGTGCTTATAAATTGTTTCTTTACTTCCATGTTAAAGTTTCCCGCTGTCAACATGTCTCCGTTTTGGTAAAATGCTCTCTTCGCTCGGGCTATTCCGCTGATAATTTCTTTCTAACCTCTCCCATCACTTGTTATTCTGCTTCCCAAATAACAGAATACATCCACCTCGCCCCGTTTATGTTTCCCTATCTTAATTTAGGTACACATGGACAATAACCGCAGCGGAGAAAGCAACGATAGAGACCTTCGAAATGTGGTGCTACAGAAGAATGATGAAAATCAAATGGATCGACCGAGTTAGTAACGAGGAAGTCCTAAGAAGAGTGGGATAGAAGAGAAGCCTCATGAAAACCTTAACAAGAAGACGGAACAACCTTATAGGCCACATCTTGAGACATGATGGCCGAATGAAGACAATCTTCGAAGGACAAGTGGAAGGCAAGAATGGAAAAGGAAGACCTCGAACAAAATATATGGAACAAGTGAAGAAGGACGTGAAAGAGAAGAAATACGTAGGTGTGAAGAGATTAGCTGATAGGAGAACTGAGTGGAGAGCTGCGTCAAATCAATCCTAGGATTGTTGACAAGTGATGATGATGAAACAACTTCTTACCTAAAACTCTCTCGAAGCGCGAATAAGGTGGAACTCTTAAGTGAAACGGGAAAATTTCATGTTTAAAGTGGACGCGCCATTTTAGTTCTTTCATGTCTATGTGAAAGCGAAAAAAATTGTCGGGAGAAGAAAAATGTCTCAACTGGCGGAAGAAATTACTTTTCTTCCCTTCCGTAGCAGTCAGAGGGAGGGAGAAGTAAATCTTGAGAAATGATACGGTCGAGAGACCTCCTTATCTCCTGGCTTTTGTGATCCGGGCGAAAATCCTTCATGGCCCATTCCTCGCATCAAGAGGACGAGAACAATATAGGAACCAGCTTCCTCCTAGTCTCTTCATTGAAATTAGTTCGAGTCCCCGCCGCCTCCGCCAAGAGTGGCGCGCATGCCGACAAAAAGGGGCGGAGAAGAAGGTTAAAGGCACGGTCCCATTGGCGGATCTGGGGGGAGGGGGGGCACGGGGGCACGTGCCCCCCCCCAGATCCTAAAAAAATATGCAAGATTTTTAATGCGGTCCCGTTATCATTGTGTTCGTTTTGTATTACGGGGTATCCTTGTGCCCCCCCCCCCCTAGAACAAAATCTTGGATACGGCCTAACGTATCACAGCGATTAAATTCCATATAAATATCACTAGACACTGTATTTTTAATCTCAATCTTAATGTACATTCACTTCAAGATGGCTCTCTGCCTAACAATCTCTTATTTATCTCTCATCACCATAGCATCAAATCAGCAAAATAAAATCAAAATAAAAACAAACATGCTCACAGACAAATAAAACAAACAAGAAATGAACTCAAAAACAGAAAACAGTAAATTCCCACTATAGCGCAAGTAAACGCTGATTTAATCTTGCTCGATACGTGAAGTTAAAAACATCTAACAGTCAACTCGGTGATAACTCACCACCTGCCAAACATCCTAGTAGGGACCCTTCAACACTTATGTAGATGTATATTTAGGACTAAAATACTGTACAATTGCCTAAAACTAAAGTTTCACCATAAAAAGGTAACATATTCTTGATAAGGATTTCATTTTTCAGTCCAAAAGGAAACATTTTAAACGACTACCGCCGCGGCGCGCCGTTTACCTAGATTACCGGGGTTCTCCCAACGTTGCGTGAACGCAACACTTCCTTTATTCTTAAATAATTTAAAAACCACTTAGTCAAATTCTCGTGCCCCCCCAGAAAGAAATCCTGGATCCGCCCCCTGCACGGTCCTAGTAAGAGAGAAGGGTTGAAGGGATATGAACTATCGCACTGGCCTAAACAAGGGTTATGACTCAAAGAGAGTAGCGCTCTACAGCGCGGAAACGTGGACACTTGAGAAAGATATTACGAGAAAAGACTGGAGGCCTTCCTCTCATTGGAATTAGTTCGAGCCATTTTGAAACAGTCCTGTAGCTACGCTATGCGTCGGCAGAGTCAGAATTTTTTTCACATAATGCATACGTAACGTTACGAATTCGCACCATTGTTGTCGGCCGAAAAAAAATGCGGTGAATTACTTCCTGGGAAACCTCGTATGTCATCAACGGTGGCGAGAATAAAAAAAAATAACATGAGCGAATAGAACTTCCTTTGAGTTATGTAGTCACGATCCTACATCCTCAATATCAGATCACTCATCTTTTGGGGAATCGCAAGATTGCACGTCACGCTCCGTCAACAGCGCCAAAATCTTGTCCTGCTTTCTTAAGGACGGAATGACAGAACACGGCAGAGGATTCGGGGAACCCATTCCGTCACATACCGGGACGCCGAGCTCGTGAAAACATGATCCTATCGACTCACTCCAAGGTCGGTAAAAGGCCTTGACTCACTCGATGCACATAAACGCTCCTGGGGGTGGGTCATCGAACTTATCGCAGAGCGGTTGTCAGACATAGAAAGATCATGGCATCCGGGCGGAATGATGAAACATATTAGCGAAACCTCGGAAATTATTTTACTAAGCCTTGAACCAATGTGCATAGGGAAATCGTTTCCCTTGACAACTTTATTTAGACACTATAAAACCCACTTCCGACCACTCACTCACTGACTTACTCTTAAGTACATTTGGTTTGGAGTGAACGAGACGCTAAAAGCCGAAAAGTCATAGAATTGACCTCCTTTAAAATTGCCTGAAACTCTAGGAAAATGGAAAAATTAATTTTCCACATTTTTTTATGACAATGTTACCTACTACCTCTATGCCTCTAACTTTTTGGGGCATTTGGAGTGAACGAGACGAGTAAACACAAAAATTCACAGAATTATGAAATCGTCTGAAACCATTACAGTTTTACCAACTGCCTCAGCGCAACGTTTGACAATCGTGGGAACGACATAGGTTAACATAAACACGCTATATATTTTCGTGGTGCGGGTCCTAGAACAACGAGCTGTGGAATCGGAAATGATGCGAAAAGTGACGGCTGGATTCAGAAAAATGATTAATCTAGCATTCATTTTTCCGGTTGTAAAAGTGATCGCTCGAGTGATCACTTTTCGCGACGAAAAAAAATGATCGTGTGATTATGGCTTAATATAAAACACTTTCATTAATTATTTGCAATGGAAAGTACTCGCTATGTATAAAAATCGATTCAGAAAAACTGAACGACAACAATTATATATATGTAACATTATCGGTTTAAAATTAGTTTATTTTCTTTTTTATGACCTCTATATTTAATATTAAACCAGAATCTCGGAATATAGGTCTTGAAAAATGGAAATGCAATTTTTCCTAAGTTTCGTTTCATTATAAGCCTTCAACATGGCTTGAAATTAAATGGATAAATAATTTTGCAACATAAACAATATAAATGGTAATAACAATATTTTTTTACAATAATATAATGAAAAAGAAACAAATGCAGCTGTATATTAATATAGAAGGGACAAAGATTTTAAAATACCATTGTGCAGTATTACCTGATGGTAACTAAGCTAATATAATTCATAGTTACCTGTCAATTTTGTTCCGAATTACGTTTCAAGATACTGATTTAATTATTAATATCACTTTATTTTGAGTTGGCCATTGAACTAGCACTTTAAGTTTACTGCACTGAGAGATGACTCGGTTAATAGAAGTGAAGGAAGAATCACTTTGGCTTTCAAGGATGTCATACATTACAAAAAAATGATGGCGCTGTGAAGTCCTCCAATCCGTCCAACAATGCTTCGGATGGCGCTTCGCATCTCTATCATCCCGATGCAGAGACTCGTATCCGCATCAAAAAGTATAAAAAAAAACACACACACTCACCGAAGAGGCATTTTACGCGCGCGGATGAGCACGCGAGTAGCCCGTGCTTTGTTTGCAGAAATCCCTCTTAACTCAATATCCATCCGGCAGATGGGAGGCACAGCGCGCCAGTCTCTTCAATTCTTCTTTTTTTCTTTCGATGAAAACTACGAATTATCCTGCGTCTAGGACCGAGATGAAAAAAATCATCTGCAGTGAGGTGAATTGGCCGAGTTTCACAAGACAATAGTCGGATACGCTTCCGCAGGCACAGTCAAAATCTTCGTGAAATCAAGCATCGTGAATTTATAGGGCACTAGGACTACCTCGTCGACAAAGAAAATCCTTTTATTCGTGACACGTGTTTCATGATCTTCACTTGTTAAACCTATGACGCGGCACGGCGCTTGACCTTGAACAAGTTTCGAGTAGAGGATATCCTGGACCAAAGCTAGAATGATAGCAACCGTCCTTGCTTAAAACACACTATACATACTTGATCTCGCACTATGTTTGTTTGGGTTGATTTTTATGTGGCTCGGAGGCTTAAGGCCGCTATACACGGCGAATGATTTCATTCGTATGATCATTCAGCATGATCATGCGCATGATCATTCAGTGAAAATTAGAACATGTTCTATTTTGCTCGCATGATACTTTGAATGATCACGTGATCATTCAGCATGATCATTCGCATGATCATTCACCGTATAAGCGGCCTTTAGACCCTTACAAAGAAACTTATTACTAGTGACGAGCGGAACTGTGATATTCAAATCACTTCGTTACCTGTGATTGCTACTCATCAGTAACGATGATTCTTAACTGTGACTGCGATTACCGAGGAGAATCACTCTTACAAGTCAGGCGTGCATTGTGGCGCTGCTATTTTCTCCAATTACAATGAGTGAGATCTCCGCACAAGGAACGAATAAACTTATGGAAAATTTGAAAATTAGGCAAAATATTTTTTTTGAGGGAATATTTCTGATTCTGAGTTTATATTGCGATAATTAAGTAAATTTGATATGGTAAGTGGCAATCATTAAAATCCCGTCGGCATTTTTAACACATTTAACACATAATCAAACCGTTAGCTGTATATTTCGTAAAGGATGTCTTATTCAGGGGCGCAGCAAGGAATTAAGACTGGGGGGGGGGGGTTTAGGTGCAACCAATACCGGGGTGTGTGGGGGTATGGTATACCCACCAGGATAAGCGGTAGGTGCGAGATTAATACATTGCCTATAAACGGAATGACTCAATCCCAAAAATTTCAATCGGGACACCGGCTTTCATCTAAGCACTACATGGAGACCTGTAATCAGCTGCATGAAAAACACAAGGGTTAAACGTGAAGAATTTCAAAAGACCTACAGCCAATCGGACGACACCTTAGCCGTATTGTTGTCCTCGGTAAACGGTCGATCCAGTTCAGTGTGAAATTGAACTTCGATAAAGTAACACAGCCTTGAGGATGGAAGACAAGTCGTCTTCCGAAACGTCGGCTGGCATAAAAGCTTTAACCTGGATGCAAACCCGAGAAATATTTGTCAGAAAATTTTCTTCTTTTTTTCTGCAGGTTATTTCAATCCTACGATAAAGGTCAATATCACGCAAAAAAAATAGCTAAAACATTCATCCACTCGATTGGCTCAACTTACAATACCAGGGAACTGAAGAACGAGAAACCAATTATATTTTGAATGGGCCTAGAGCATTACTAAAGAGGTGCTTTCATTGAAGTGTTCACGAAAATGTGGCACTTCCTTCGTACCGCGAGGTGCAACATGCTTCAAATGTGTACCCACTGGCTTTAAAGCTTCTAGGAAATGCAGGAAATTACCTTTGGGATCGTGACACCGAGTGAGAAAAGGACAGTCAAAGCCGTTTCGTTATTTTTTTACGGCAAGAGTAGGGAACGGAGCGCTGATGCGAATAAGCCAAAACGGGAGGAAACTTACCTCCGCCTTTCGCCGCTGGCGCTGCGGGCGAGGAGGCATAAATTTGCATGAGAATTGATGTAAGAGAGGCGACATACACCACAAACGGGACAAGATGTCGGAAGCGCCGAGGGGTTGAATGGAAACGGCGTAGGGAGAGTTGGCTTACTTACAAACCAACACGTCTCCATTTCATGTCGTCATTAATGGCTTAGAGACGTGGACTGAAGTTTGTTCAACGATTCCCGGGAAGAGGGCGTCTATAAATTCTAAAAAAAACTCTTAAAAGCCCGGCGGAATAACTCAACTGGGCTTTAAATTCACGGTTAGTAACCAGCCATGGTGACATGAGGTCCTCAGGAGTAATTTATTTGGCGAATAAAGGAGTAAATTTTGGACGGAACATTGAATTAATGGGCATAAATTAAAATTGGAATAAAAAAATTGGATGGATCCATTGATGTAGTAATTCGCTAAAATGGCTTTGAAACAAAAATTGAAGTTCTTTCAACAGTTTTACGGCGATAATGGCGTCAATAGAACAAAAAAATCTTATAGATGAAAGGGCTAAATCAGGGTTTTCTTTCACTACTAATGCTGATGATGTCACGAGATTAATTTATTTCATGATCCAGAATATAAATTTTTGGCTCAAGTTAAGAAGTTGAGTAAATGAGCACTTTTTAAAACTGGGATAAAATGCATTCGTTTGACCAATCATTCATCGAATTTATGTACTAATAATGAAGGCAAATAAGAATGAACAAAAATATCAGAATTACCCGAGCAAGAAAAAGCAATAATATTTGGAAATTTTAAATACCAGACATGATGTAAAAGAAAATGAAAACTCCTTATAACACTCGCAATTATTGCCATTTCGGCGGCTATCCCTGCCTTCGAAGCAGGGAAAGTTCAAAATCGGGAATTAATAGGGAACTTTAACAAAAATAAAATATTATCCTAATATTTTACACACATGATTCAGATAACTTGCGAAAGAAATCGCACATTATTTTAGTCCATCGCAAATAAGGAATAATTAATCCAAGTAATATTTCATACTGAAGAGAGAATTTAATGAGAATATTCATCTACATAATCTACATAATACCCCGCAAGTGGTGAATATTATTAATGTTAGTTAAAGAACACATTGCAATATTTCCATTGAATTTATTTTCGCACGACGCGTTTCGTGGTTACATTTTCATTTGAAAATGTAATCAAAACAACGAAACGAACTTCTGTAGAAATATTACAGTCCCCTATATAACTAATAGTGTCAAAAGATATAGACAATTTTTACGTTCTTTCATACGAGTGAAAATGGACAGACCAATTTGTCGAATACAAAACATTACCTACAATCGTTAGTTGATAATTTATCAATAACAGCTAAAAATACTGAAAAACTCATGTTTCCGAGTAGGAAAATGGTTTCTATTTTTAAACAGACGTCTTCAGATCAAAGTGACATTGAGGTAGAAATGTAGCAGTTGCATGTTCACGTTATCCACGCTTTATAATTCGAGACCTCGGGCACGCCTACGCAAGCATGGTAAATTTTCTCAGAATATTCTAGTCTTAATATGTCCATAATACTCTCAAGCAATAATCAATCACCACAATGGCATTCTTCACAGAGATGATGAATCTAATTTTCTACGTTGCTTTCGTCTATAGTCCCCAGTAAAACAAAAAGCCCGTTTTTTTTCATCCCACGAAGAAGTAATTTCCGTTAATTAAATAGCCGCATCACATTTTATTTATTTTTTAATGTTTTCTTAGTCTAATGAGGTGAAGATTTTTCTCAATTTTCTCCAGCTACTCAGCGGCTGCTTGTTTTGCTGGCACAACTACTTCCATTTCTTCTACATCGTCCTCTGCTTCATTCAGAAGCCACTGAGTTCATAAAATCTTATGATCCAAGTACTCCCAAGAAAGGTCTATAATAGCTCCATGAAAAGCAAGTATTAATTGAAAAAGTGCTATTAGGGCTTCCGGTTCCATAAAGACTAATGTTCTGGAGCTTTATCCATCCCTGAAATGTAACTTACATCATAGAAATTATTGAAATCCATTTTTTAACTTTCGACACAATTAATTGCTGATAAATATGTTCTAAAAAGGATTGAATACTATTCATAGATATTTTAATTACACTTGTTCATAATTTTGAAAATGCGTGTAAAAATATATCTGATATTCCAGGTTTGGAAGGATTAGTGCTTGTACAAGGATGGTGCGTATTTTTGGGGGTATAATATTCTTTGATCTATACAGCTGGTGCAATAAACCTAGGGTTTTCTGTTTAGTACTTTGCACTTGTTGCTTCCAAGTAAGAATTTATCAAATGTTACACCAAGGTTTTTTACTGCTTCTTTATATGATATGGTGTAGTTTCCGATTTGAATGTTGAGCAGAGATGAAATGTCTACTTGAAAATGCAAGTAGTTTTGCCCAATTATTATGGACTTTCGAGGAAAGGATGGGAAGCGTCTCCTTCTAATTCCAACGTGACTCTTAATGTTGGGAAAATATTAATGAGATTTTAAGAAATCGTATAAATTGCACTTTTTGGGGTCAAAGATGGACAATATGTCGCCAACGTAGCGTCTGCTAGTATATACCTTTAGCAAACCGATTCACAATGGGTTTTTCCTTTTAAATAGGTTTTCAATATACTCTTTCAAGCGATATCCCTATCCTCCTCTCTCTGTATCAATGTTTCCCTCTCACCACTGATACATCATCCGCGTCCTTCCTCCTAAGATGCGCTGATATTGTGTGCGATATTTCCTTTCTTCAATGTGTGGTAGAATTCCGCTTAGCGACCTCAAATAAAATCTTCCTTGACCTCGCCTTAGCATTTGGTCCGGGGACACCTTGCCAGATAGACATTCAGATAAATCCAGATTCGTCCCTGGGTTTTTGGAAAATATTCTTCGTCTGAAAATAAAACACCTGGGGGCCCCCAAAAATATCTCAAAGGAAATAAACACAAGATATATGATGGCTATCCAGTGGCCACAAGACGCGCCCAACATTGAAATCTCCAAAGACCGTAATGGTGGATGGGAAATGGAAAAAGTTAGAAAATGCTAAGCTTATTAATGCATTTATTATTGTTAATAATATTGTGGTATTGTGTAAAATAATGTATTGATGAAGTGAAACCTTGAAATCTCTTCGTGATTATTAAATTTAACGGAAATAATATTTCTAATTGAAATACACCCCACAAGATAAAAGCAATTAGCAAACGATATTGCCGTAGCTAGCCAATAAGTATCCAAATAAGTAACTCAAAGTATTAATGTTCTGCATTTCCTTCGAAAATACGCAGCCTGACGTAATGTATACTCGCAAAGCTCCTCATGAAAAGAATGCATTTTTATGCAATAATAGTTCGTCATGCGTAGAAGGGGATAATAAAAAAAGGTTTCTTTTCTCGTAAGTCCTGGTAAACATTTGGTAGGGATTGCGTCGGTAGTTTTATCTCGCACAGCGGAAATATTCCTCCTCTTTAAACATTATCATGATCTGACGACATCGAAAGCTCTTAGCATCAAAGTCAGGCGTTCCAATATTCGCCTCAGCTTTCGGCTACATAGAACACAGCCACAGCCGAACGCCACTCAAATAGGCAGGTGTATGCTCCGAAGAATACCTAAGGTAAATAGTTATTTCACGACCGGGACGCGCGGCCGGGAATTCCTTCGAGTATTATGAAAGGAGTTCGCGAAATGTAAAAATCGTCGGAGTGGATACGTTGTCGTGGAGTGGGAGTTGGTTGGGTAAAGGGAGGGGAAATGGGGTGGGTGGAAAAGGGAGGGGGTGGAAAGTGATATTATATATCGGTAGGAACTGCGGGGCGCTATATTAGATTCCTCTGAACCGTAGTGAGGGCATGCCACCTCTCCACACCACTCAATAACTCCCTCAAATATCAATGTGATAATCGATTTCACAATTTACGACGCGTATCCCGAAATAAAGTGCCGTTTTGAAAAAAATATATACTTCGCAAAAATTTTTTTTGAACAATTTTTTATTGTTTTTTTTTGAACTCTTGTGAGGCTACCCCACCTCTACCAATCACTCAATAACTCCATAAAATATCAATGTGGTAATCGATTTTACAAGTTTCGGTAGAAAGCAAGTACCGTTTTGAAAAAAATTATATAGTAAAATGTTTTTTTTTGGATATTTATTTTGGCAAATGAAAGAAAATATTTTTAACTACTTTTATAGATGACTAACAGGTCACCCGGCGTTGCTCTCGAAGTTTATAAACAAGAGAAGTGGGGAACTTGGAACAGGGGATTTATAGCTTATCTTTGAGCTTAATTAAACGAGAGCTTTGAGCGAGTACCAATGATACGATTGCGCAATCTCGCCCATTTTGAGAATTTCCAACCTTAATTATTTAGTATCCTTAAAAATCTAGAATATTTAATAAAATGTCAAAATCAAGGAAAACCGTTTTCATGGTAACTGCGAAGTGCATTCAAAAAAATGTTTGCGTTGCCATGGCTTAGTAACAAACGAGATACAACCCCATGTTTATGGACAATAAATGCTTTAAATTGCCTCCCTTACCACCTCCTGAAGTCAGGGATGGCAAGTAAAACGAAACGGAAATGTTTCGTTTCGATCCGGATGGGAACGAAAATACGAGGCCTTGGTTTAGTTTCGTTCCCGCACGAAATTAAAAGTTTTGCAGTTTGCGTTCACCGTTTTCCTTTTAGTGGTCAAAATATGAGTGCCCCACGCATCTAATGGCGGTAGGCTGAACCTCTACTTTATTCAGCCATCCTTCGTACTCGGTGTGTGGGTCGAAACTAAACTGTTAGAAGGTGAAGCACGCGATCCCTCCGGTGTGAAACATTATCTGCGTCTCGTTTTGTCCAAGAGGTTTTGTTTAGTTTCTACCCGATGTAGTTTTGACTCCGATTTCGTTTCGACCCTGGGTTTAGCTGCAAGGGTTTAATTCTTTTTCGTTTTGTTTCTACATTTCGCTCCCGGGAAAGAAACTATTGAAATTTTACTGGTTTTGACTTTCGTTTATTTTCGATTGCCATCCCTGCCTGAAGTATTACAGATTTCTCCTGAAACACCCTTCATATGTATGAAAGATTTCAGGTTTTCCCGGTGGATGGCTTTTATGAATTTTCTCGGGAATAGGGTTGTTTCCTTCATCAAAGAAAACGAAAGGCATTGATTGCGATTCTTTACCCACCATTAGTGTATTCATAATATACAAATTATTTGGTTTTAGAAATCCCAGTTTAGACGAATGTTAATTTTCAATTTTAACCTCATTTGAAAAAGGCCAGATTGGCGCCCATGCGATTCCACATCACAGGGACCTAGTTTCTATGCGAGTAGGTAGGAGTTTTACATCGTCTGAGATTACCAATGCGTGCATGAGGCACAGACTTCAGGGAAACATCCCTTAATAATCACCCATTAAAATTGCCTAAGTTCGGAAAGTTTCCTTCGTTTGATAGGGTAATAATAATCCTTATTTAAGCCAAGCGCTACCAGCTAGCAGGGTACTCTGTTACCTGCAAGCAGCCTGCATCGTATCAGCGCTCAAAGCCTCGCCTCAAGGTCACCTCACACGGCGACAGCGGGAACCAGAACGACGTCACACGGAGTTTTCCCATCATTCCTACTTAGCCGTAACGTTTTCGCGCGCTTGAAAATTTTCACTTTTCGTTTAATCGCGAAAAATAGATATCGCCATTTAAAAATCTAAGAGCGTGAAATGCGTACTCCAGGAGTAATAATCTTTCGATTTAGGCAATAAAAAAATATAGGAAACCCCCCTATTACATCGGGTCATATGGTCCATGTAGGCCGACGTTTCGCAAGAAGCCTTTTCTGGCATCCTCAGGGCAGGGGTAAGAATCACTTTTTCTCTGTTTCTAATTTTCTTCTCTTTATAAACTAACCTCAGCCCTGGGGATGCTAGAAAATAATTTTAGCGCAACGTCGGCCAACATGGACCGGAGTAATAAGCCGAAAATATACTTTTATACGTTGTTTCAAAATCTATTGAGACGCTTGCCACAGCTGTAGATCAACGAATATAGTCCTTCCTTCAATGAGACCGCCAATAATGACATCAATTGCCGATGTGGTTTTCGGCTAGTAATTTCGAACTGCACACGCCCTGCGCGACAAATGAACCATGGTGACGCTAATGGCCCAGGGAATACTCCTCATGATTAGAGATGCGTGAAAATCGCAAATGCGATAAATGCGATATAGATGCGATGTGCGCAAATAAATGCGACATAGATGCGAAGACCGGACTTATATGATATTTTTATGCAAATTTGCCTTTTCGATGGAAAATTTGCGTAATTCGTACATTTTATGCCAAGCGCAGTTTAAATGCCCCGCCGACACTCACCGCTTAAAGCATGAGAGCGACTGGCTAGCTGCTAATTGGCTGGGTGTCTACGTGGCCACGAACTACACGTGGACGCGGGCAAGCTACACTTCCGCCACTACATGTCTTATTCCTTAATTTATTATTGTTGCACAACATAATTATCTAAAATATTCTGTATTTTGTCATATAACTGCGATTCACTGCATTTTGTCGTCATCTACCTCATTATGAAAATAAAAAAATAGACGCTACAAAATGCGATAAACTGTTATTGTAGTTTATTAAAAAATAAAAACGAAAGTGCGATTTTCACGTATCTCTACTGATGATTAATCATAAAAAAGTTTGGTTTCTGTGATGAACGAATCTACTATTTATAAAAGTCCAAACTAACGCTGAGGGTCGGCACTGCTGAGGTCAACCCAGACGAGTGCGCCACCGAGCGCCATTTCTCGAACAGCGCACACTAAATATCGCCTCATCGACCTGCAAAGAGAACTTGATCGAAGGAATTTTAATTTCTGGGAACCATCTCCAATGATCAAACATTGATTCCTTCGGTTGTTTTAAAGCTACTGGGTGTAAATGCTGGCTGCAGATTTTGGTGACAGCACCGCTGCACCAGGAGCGCTCTAATACATATTTAAAGGAAATATAAGGAATTGAGCCGGGGGCAGGCCTCAGAATAAATGTATGCGTTCAAGATGGCTGCGTAGTACCACAAGCAGAGGCAAACAGTGAAATCCCAACTTCTGTATTATTATGGAAAATAGATAATGAATTACTCATTGTTGTCTGCGTTTTGTTAACTATTTGTTAATTGTTTTATTTGCCATCATGAGCCCTTTGTAATGGGCCTTGGGCTGATTTTGGACTGCATTAAATATATAAGTACTAGCTAAAATACTGATAATTCTACTTATTCATGACCATTAAAATTTTATGGAGATGAAATACCCAATAGAAGTATACAACATGAATGCGAACGCCATGTTCGCAGTCAGCCAATCAGACCTATCACGTGATCTCGGATTTAGCCATTTTAATCTTGGTCGCATGTACAGAAAATTAGTGTCTTTCATACACGCCCGGGATCTCCTTACGCGGCCAACTACTTTGTAATTAACCATATAAAACGTGTGTCACGTGACGTGGGCATCAACGGGAGATTTGTTTACATTTCCGCAGAAACGAGTTATTTTAGCTCGTGCAATATTGATGCCATCGGCGAGATTTAACCTTTTGTATTAAATTCAAATTTTTATGTTGAGTAATAAATCTCAGAGATAATAGTAAGCGAAAAGAAATAGCTTCAAAATCACAAAGGATGTAAATTTCAGTGCCAACCGCTAAGTTTAAAAAAGAGTTTCCTTTTCGGTAAGCCTATTTCACGAATTAAATACGAAAAAAGAAATAATTATTGCTCGTTGCTCATCGCTACAAAAGGAAACAAACCAAATAGTAAACATGGTGTACAGTCACCTATGTGCTTCTTCACGCTGACAAGGGGTATATTAGTGAGAGATCACGTGATCAAAGGCATCTCGGCCTCCTGCGCAGAAGACGATGCGCGCATTTTTAGATGTATTTCCTCTGAGGGTGAGGCGAGATGGGTTCCCGCAAAAGACGATTATGTTTGCCTTTGTGCGGCACCCCTTTCATTTGTTTTGCGAAACGTTGAGAGGGCGGGCGTCGCTTAAGGGTCTACGTGCTCGGTAGTCATCGCGGTATGAAGACAGGAGGAAGAAATAACGGGTAATGCTTGAACTCCACGTTGTAGGCATGAACGCCGAGATGGACGGCTGGCAATATCCCGCAGTCACCGCTGAGTCGCCAACATGAACGGACAAACGTAAGCCCACCAATTTTAGCTCCGCTCTCAGTATATAGCTACCTGTTTCCTCTCTTCCTCATGAAACCTCAGGGAAATAAGGATCCTGACGCAATAGGAACCCCAATTCTCGGAGATACGTGTATTGTCGAATCTCGACCAAGACGGCTTGCTCGCGTTCTTAGTAGGTTAAGTTCGCAAGACAGCACGATTTACAATTATGGCTGAAGCTGGTCATTCCACCAAAATTCTATCAAATATTTGCAAAATTGACCCTTGGGGTTACCGATTGCAACTGAATTTGACAAATCGTCTTCATTTGATCAGAAAACGAAAATACTGAAGTCTTATTGCAGTACGTGCAACTGTTGAAAAGATATTGCAATGTTGTAAAATCTGAAAAATTACGAAAGAACATTCGAACTAAATGCGATATTTCTGGATATAAGCAATAAAATAGCTCGTTTTAAAGGCCTTAAACTATGAAATATAGTAGATTTTTCCATTAAATTTAAAAAAATTAATAAAGTATAAAATATCAATCTAAAATTTTTCAAATATCAAACGTTTTCTTTTTGGCAACGCAGCTACCCCACCTCCAGGGAGAGTGCTAGCCTAATTGTATTATTATTATTTAACGCTACATCAATTTTTCCAGCACATATCGGTCAGTCGGAAAATTTTTAAATAGAAATAGGCTAGAAAAATTCGAAGGATGATCATGAGCGAACGAAACTGACCCGTGGTGAGACTGACAGTAAGTAAAGCTTGTTTTTTAATCAAATCATTACATTATTCTGAAAAATATTGGTGCATGATCTTACGGGAATTCCGCACTTTCTTCTATCCCAATAATTCCTTTACGATGAGAGATATGAATGCTCTTGTAGTTTCCTTCATCAAAGAAAACGAAAGTCATTGATTGCGATTCGTTACCCACCATTAGTGTATTCATAATATACAAATTATTTGGTTTTAGAAATACCGGTTTAGACGAATGGCAATGGTCAATTTTATCCTCATTTGAAAAAGACCAGATTGGCGCCCATGCGATTGCCACTCCACGTGACGTCACAGGGACCTAGTTTCTATACGAGTAGATAGTAGTTTTACATCGTCTGAGATTACCAATGCATGCATGAGGCACAGAGCTCAGGGAAACATCTCATAATAATCACCTATTAAAACTGGCTAATGTCGGAAAGTTTTCCTCGTTTGATAAGGTATTAATAATCCTTATTTAGGCCAAGCGCTACCAGCTAGCAGGGTACTCTGCTACCTGCTAGCATCCTGCATCGCATTAGCGCTCAGAGTCTTGCCCCAAGGTCACCTCACTTGCGGCAGCGGGAACCGGAACGACGTCACACGGGAGTTTTCCCGGCATTCATACTTACCCGTCACGTTTTCGTGCGCTTGAAATTTTTCACTTTTCATTTAATCGCGAAAAATAGATATCGTCATTTAAAAATCTAAAAGCGTGAAATACGTACCTCTGGAGTAATAATCTTTCGATTTAGGCAATAAAAAATAATAGGAAACCACCCTATTAAAGACATTCAAACAACTTATTGGTATAAATGTAAGAATAAAAGAATTGCGGCCTCGGTGGTGGGGTAAAGTCTGCCTACCTGCCAAACAAGAGGTCGCGGATTCGAGTCCCGTCTGGGTAGTTTTCCCCTATCTAGGACATGGTTGTCCGTAATTGTTAAAGGCTCTAGCCGGTTAAGATGGTGAAAAGTGCCCCCCGATGTTTTGAAAAATAAAAAATATACACTTGAAGTGCATCCAAAATTATGTATTTCCCCAAAGTTTCAGGCCTTAACAATGGATAATAACCCTAGATGGTCTATAGCTGTAGAGCTGTATTCGTGGTTTGGGAATAAAAAAAATTAAATAAAAAAACTTATTTGCGACCAATTATGCTCTAACTTGAAATTAATTTCCATTATATTGCTTTTAATATCGACGACTAATATCATGCAGCTGAATATAAAACAGCAAATGTAAAAGAACACCCTTTCTCCGAAAACACTAACATACACTAAAAAGTAAAACAACACGCTCTTCATCACTCGTAAAATAAGGCGTAGGTGCAGATTAAGTTTATTAGAAATGAGTTTAGAAGAGCCTAATAGGTGAGTTATGATGGGCACGCAATATTAATATCTAAACCTAATCAGCTCCGCGATTTAATCTCCGAGAGATGCAATTAAAAAAAAATCTTTTTAGAGCATTCATATTTTAATTTGGAAAAAGCGTGTTTATTAATCTTTTTTATTTTGTTTTTTTAATTTATAATTTTCAGTGGTGAAACGTGTATATCTACATCTACCTACTACCCCGCAAGCCGCCTAAAAGGCGTGTGGCAGGGGGTGGTAGGACATCAGTCATTTACGCATGAAAAGGAAATTCCCTGACGAAATTGCGACTAGGATTTATTGAAGTCCTTTATGATTCGGAGGGATAGGATTGGTGTGGTGGCTAGAGTGTTGGCTCCCCACCCTGTGGACTTGGGTTCAAATCCCGGCGGTGGCAGAGAATTTTTAGAGACAGCTTGATCCCTGCTTGAATGTCGTTTGGAGGACATTTCAAGCGCAAAACTCCGTCCGTCGGATGGGACTTTAAGCCGTGGTCCCCTTGGCGGCTTTCGTTAAGAGCAGGTTATTGCCGACGCCGGGTTTCTCTTCAGCCTTCTGCATCTATCCTTCTCTCACGGCGCAAATGACCTAAGCTATCGGTCGCCTCCATCAAATACCATACCATACCTCATGGTTCGGGAGAAAGCAAATTCCGATATATGTATCCGTTCGGCTAAATATATCTCTTAATTTATCGCACCTGGAAATACTATGTTCTCCGTGTCGCTTTTAAAGATATCTATTCTCAATTTTTCAAGCAATCTAAGCCTAGCGCACTGCCTCCGAGCCTCCAGCGGCTTCCAGCCTAATTCGCATAACATCTGGGTAAATCAATTAAATCAGACCCACTATTAAAAAATTCTGCCAAAACTTTTATATCCAACGTCATATTAAATTTTGAAGTTTGAAAAACTATTTATCCACAAGGAAATATAGTTAATTAATTAGAGACAATGGAACAGAATTTCAAATGTCTGGTCATTGAATTTTGTAGTCATCAAAAGCAAGCAAGTTCGCAAAACTTGATACCGATCCGACTATGGGGAGAGGGTGCGAAATCAATTACTAGATTCCATCCAAGCGATATAAAAGAACATGCGTGTACAAGATAGCTTCATTTCAGAGAAATGGCAAACAAGGTGAAGGTTAGGAAATTATTAATGGAGGCTGAATTATTGTAATTGAATGTATCAACGGTTGTGAGCGATACAAATCAAAATTTAATGGAAATCCCAAAAAATACGCATGTAAACAGGGCGCCTTGTTGCAGGCATTTTTTAAAATGCCATTGATTTCCTCACTAGATCACGGAACAGTCGGGAGGAGAAACATTGAATTGCAAAAATTTCTCTGAAAGCAGACGATACTCAGAATCATTCCAAAACATCCGCAAGTGAATAAAAAAATAAACGAAAATAATAATTCTGCCGGGAATTCGGATAGTGAGCTGAATTAAAAACTGTCGATTTTGATGCAAGAGGACGACATCTTAAAATACAGAACAATACAAAACAAGTGATGCTGATTTGAACTTCCTGCCGAGCCCATTGGTGATTCACCATGGAGACGGACGGGAATGGGTGGAGATTCGAAATTGGAATTCCTCGCGAGGCCCGCTCTTCATTTGTTATTTCCTCTCATTCACAGCAGACGGCGTAGGGGTGGTGGTCGTTCTTCAAACAGAGGGCCAGGGAGTGTTTTTTGTGACACATTTGTCTCGGATATATTACGAAGAGAGCGGTTTTTCGTCCGAGTGAGCTTGTAAATACCAGCCATTGGAATTCCGTGCGAATATTCAACTCAGCCTTGTCACCCTCAAACAAAAGAGAGTAGATCAACAATCGACAGCAGTCAATATACATGCTATGGTAACGAAAATTAGGCGCGCTGAACAACCTTATTTTCTGCAGAATTACGAACATTGAAATTAACGGCAATGTTTTTAAACGTATATCATTGTGGTTACTATGGAGATGTAAAGTAAAAATAATCCACAGTGAGAAGTCAAAAGAATGTTCACGGAATACAATTTACGCAGTTTTCTTAATAGTCTCCTCTCATTTCATAATTGCCGATAACCGAGGTCCAAATATAAAATTGGGGAGAAATTCATGAATTGAAACACAAAAAGTACAAAGCGACTATGACATGTAGCCAATTTGGCGCAATTAGAATAAGGAAATTAGCTGGAAACGGCACGCAGACCAGGAAATTGATTTGCAATCTGGTGTTGAAGCACACGAAAGCTCATGCAAATTCAAATACATGCAGTTGACAGGCTGGGTTGCAGTTCCGACTCTCCGAATTCATCCAATATGCTTGCATAACCACCAACAGTCCCAGCTGTCAATCCAAGATACTATCGTAACCGGATTAGGAAACCTAAGGCCAGATTAAACTAGATACTACTAAATATTCTCTAACTTGTATACAATGATTGCATTTTAAAAATGTGTTTTTTTTTCGTCTTTGAACGTGTTTTGAACGCTTTTTACGTGACGAGCGCTGATATTCGCTCGCATTACTCCCTGTTACTCCCTGCACTAACGAGAGGGTTGTCGTGGAAACAATATGATATACTATACATTCAACTTAGGGATCCCACGCAATGACAAATTTTTCAAAGCAACTCTTTAGTTGCTTTGAAAAAGTTGCCAGTGCGTAGTTGCTTTATCTGCTTTGCTAAAGTAACTATTTAGTTTCCGCAACTAAATAATTCCGTCCGGACCTATTCCCAGGTTGAATAAACTGTTAGGAATAGTTTCTCCTTTCCTATTCTTCTTAGGACTTTCTCAGTACTTACTCGATCCATACATTCATTCAGTCTACTTTTTTTTAAATCATTATTTTCCTAAACTCATTGCCCAAACAAATACAAGGTGCTCCCCTTAAACGAGGGCACATGAAGCATGAATATATGTGCGGTTAATCTCTCTTCATTTTCTTCAATGCGTGTTCCGGGGGGTTAAGGGGGGTTCGATCCACCATTCCTTCTTATATACTCCCCTGCTTTAATAGACCCGGATAAGACGGAATCTAGAGTTCTCGTGGGATGAACTCATTCGTAAAATTACAGAGGACACCGATAGTAAATTGCAATTTGCTGAGAGACTACTCCGCGAACCAGGGCGTTTGAAATTATGGAACTTAGGTCCTTCTCCCTAATTAGACTTCATTTGGAATACGCGTCCAGAATCCTGGGAAAGAATATTTGCCACGTTAGTGGGCTAGCAGAGAAAGTCAGCCAGCCATATTGATATGCGATGGCATTACGTGGACGAACGTTTTCGTAAAGCCGGGAATCACATTACGATCAAATCCATCGCGGGTTATGAATCTTCCCATGTACAAAGCAAGTCAACATGTTTTGATGATGAAGGATCTGGTACTGTCCCGGCGAATCTTGTTGATGAAGTCTTCACGGGAAATCAGCCGGGTCATGATTGACATTGCTGCGAATACGAATTTTTAAACATTCCTTTTCCATGTACTAACACAATTTTTGTACAATATATCGAGTTTAAGTAATTAAAAAAAAATGTGTTCACGGAATCCAATGATATCCTGATGGAAGTCAAACATTTAACATTGATGCTGCATAAACAGCTCCAAAAATTATTATTAATACTTCAGGGCGAATACGATCGCCCTGAAGACGATGGCAGAGAAGGCCATTGAAACGTTGCCAGCGATGTCAATCTTGACCCGGCTGATTTCCCGTGAAGACTTCATCCTGATCATGGTTGTGATGATTTGATCTGGTCATGGTCTGGTCATAATGTCCTGTCCTGTCTCTGATTCACTCACTCACGGAAACGCACATAAGATGTGCAGCCCAAACTTCTGAAGATAGAGTGACGAAAATTTCAAGTAATATTCCTTGTGTCAAGTATAGTGTTTATCTATGGGAGCCAGAGGCTTGGAGGCTGATAGGTGTAGAAAAGTCAAAATTGGAAGTATTCGAAAGGTGATACTACCGATAAATGATGAATATAAAATGGATCGACCGTCTCAGTAACGAGGAAGTGCTAAGAAGAGTGGGAGAAAAGAAAAGTCTTCTAAAATCCTTAATCAGAAGACAGGACGTATTAGTTGGCCGCGTTATGAGGCATGGTGATCAGATGAAAACAATAGTGAAAGGACAGGTGGATTGGAAAAAGAGCTAGGGACGGCAACGAATTAGTTACATAGGACAGTCCATGAATAAAACACAAATGGTAATTTCCATTCTATTTAATTTAACACAAAACGACCGACCATGGTTTTGACACTTTGTATCATTTTGAAATGGTTATGGAATCTACGCATAATATTAGCCTAATAATGTATTTTTTACTCAATCTATTGGCTGCAATCATTATGGATTTTAAAGGGCTCAAGTAAGCTGATGATGATGATGTCAAATATAGGCGCTCTAAGGAAGGATATTTTGCGATAAATAATTTTTGGAGCTGTTTATGCAGCATCAATGTTAATTTTTTGACTCCCATCAGGATATCATTGGATTCCGTGAACACATTTTTTTTCAAATTACTTAAACTCGATATATTGTACAAAAATTGTGTTAGTACACGGAAAAAGAATGTTTAAAAATTATTTTTCAGTTATTTAAATTATTCTCATTTCTGTTCTCTTTAATGCAGTTTCTATGCATTGCAGATCCAAATACGTATCCATTTTTTTCCAGTTCGACAATAGAAATTTACTGTAATAGAATCCTGGCGTGAACCTCCATTCAAAGAATGTAGAGAGGCGAAAATGTACTAAATATACTGTATACAGTAAACCTCTGAATAAATAAATGCAAAGCAGTGATTTAGCCTTCACTAACCGTTGTAATTCAATAGGAGCCTTTCGCCAGTAAAAGAAACATTTGTGGCAAGAGCCTATTATGATTCCTCAAACGTGTGACGGGAACGTCCTCGGACAAAACAGCGAAAGAAAGGTGCTACTTCACACTCGTAATTTCGACATCGAAAAATCACGTACGCGAACTTGATAAATGCACAAAATAAAGCTAAGCGATCCATTAAAAAAACTGCTCCGTGCAAAAAAAGGGCTTTACAATAACTTTACATGGATTAGGTTGTGAACCATTAATTATGCGTAGGCTACGTGCTTGTATTAGCTTGCTTGAATAATTAAGAAAATAATTGATAAAAAAGGAGTAACTTTACCCCTGGCCTCCCTTATTTACGCGCCTACCTTAATTAATGCCTTAAATGATCAATGAAGATTTATAACACACGCTTTAGACCAGGAGTAATAGGATCGCTAAAATTGGAAAAGACAACAAACATGGCTTAAAAGTTCCCGGATGTGTAGTCATGGACATATGTGAGGTGATACGTTTAATGAAGCAACCACATCATTAAAAATTTCTTAGAAAAGTAATCCACACTAAATAAAGTGGATGGAAAGTTATGAAGTAGAGTTTGTTGGTGAAAAAAACTCACCCTCAGTCAAGCAAGTTTGAGATGGCTCTCAAGGAATGTTTTTTGCAGATTCTGCGGTAGGTAATAGCCACTGGCGTTACTTCCTCCTCCAAAGATTGCTCCTTCTGAAAGTAAAACACATATTTAAGTAAAAAATCACTACTCTTCAACATACCTTTAAAAATGTATATCATTCATACGCATGTTATTTTCTATTTTCTATATTCAGTATATACAATATGTGCGAATTTAATTCGTGTCTTGTTGTAAGACAATTCTACCTATATTCACGTAAGCGTCGTTTATGAGAAAGTTTTTTAGTGCTTTCAACCGATTGCCAAAAAATTGATATTATTTCGTATTAGCCTATTCGATATGGTAGCAAAAAAGAGCAAATTTATATGAGTTCAAATAAATATGCTTCGATTGCTATGCTATGCCATATATCAAATAAATATATAAGCACATAAAAACTTGGAAAAACCTTAACCCTTCAGATTGGATCAAACCTCCGAATCCCCATAAGTTCCCCGCTGCTATCTCATTCGGAGAACATTGTCAATGCATTACCGTTAAAAAAAAGCAATTACGTGTTAATTGTGTTTTTGAAAAAGAGAACATAGAAAAATATTTTTAGCCCTATAGAAGTAAGAGGAAGGCGGCGGATCAGTAAGAATGGGGAATGAAGAGAATTCAACAAGTTTCCTGAGGTAGTAGCAATGATTGAAAGCAGCAAACTTTGAAAAGCATGTATGAAGGAGTAGCTATTCCGTAGCAGCAATTAGCAAGGCGCGGAAAAATGCAAATAAATTTACTGCTATGAAATATGAAGAAGAACACAATAAAATCTAAATCTTTCGTTACTTCCAAAATCTTTCAATTAAAATGGCTATAAATTGTGTTACTTTTCTCAGCTATTGGACATGTGAAAGAGAAGAAATACGGAACTATGAAAAAGCCAGCGGACAGGAGAGAGGAATGGAGAGCTGCGTCAAAGCAATCTCAAAGTTATTGAATTATGGCGATGATGATAGGGAATGCTGAACATTTTATAACATTTTTGAATATTTTATTTAACAATGACTCATAAGTACTATAACTAAGCGTAAAATTATCAGCATATATTAATAAATATAAAACGTTGACTGACACTGCTATGCTCATTAATGTGAACGCTTAAACATCAATTATTAAGGAATTAGAAAATACATGTTATTAAAAATTTTTTGAATTTATTTTTTTTAATTGTTTTTTTTTTTACATTTTTATTCTGAACTGTATAAAATTTCCGTACTCAAAATATTTCCCTTTGACAAAAAATGGCAAGTATTCGTTTGAAAAAAAGAATCACAGTGCAAAAAAAATTCGGCACATGACTAGATTGAACACTTTGACTAAATAGCTAAAGAATATAGAAATAAAATTGAAAGTCAAATACCGCCAGTTACATGAAAATGTCGCAGAGGTAGGCTTACATAGCTCTAGGTCACTATGCTTGAGTTACCCTCAAGCATAAAGAACAAGGATATTAGGAATTTTATGTAGAGAAGATACACTGCTGTAAAAAATAAAAAAATGGAGAGTATGAAGCACCAAACAGTCAAAAGGCTTATCGAGTAGGTTACATCGGTTGAATTCCCTGGTTAAGGGTCTCATTTGGTTCTGTATTTCAACTTATTTTTGTGAGGCTCATTCTTTGTGAGTTGTGACTGACTACAAAGCAAAAATATAAAGTCGCGATACAGAAAAGACAATCGCACACACAGGCTCAATTCAAAAGAAAACTATTCAAGGGAAGCAGCGTAATTTAATGGCGTGGGAATTCAACAAGTTCCTTTGGTCCAACCTTTTGATCTTCCCAGATAGAGTTTATTGACCGAATTTCAGTATATATTTCAAACCCAAGAAACAGGGTGCAAAAAACAACTCAAAGATAAGGATGATGAAATGCGTGTATCGAGAAAAGAGTTCAGGGATCATGCAATGTTTCCTGGAAGTAAGGTTTGAACAAAAAAATATACAGCTTCAAAGTCTACCCAAAGGTACCATCATGCAGCGAAGACATACGATGTGTGTTCAGAAAAATAGCAGGAACTAAACCCTGAAATTTTTCGTGAGTTTGGAATGTCCGATTGTCAAAAGTTTTTTTATTACGTTGGTCTAATGAATTATTAAAATAATATAACTTTGAGCTGTATTCATTGTTTACTTTGTCTGTGGAAGCCGCTACGGTTAATCGTGTTTTAATAAGCTCGGCTATTTTCCGCTTCACTTCATTGCTTATTCGTGTATTATTGTTCAAAAATAAAGCTTAAGCAGAGAGAGGATCCTCAAGCCGGCCCATAAATGTGTTGACAGCCGCCACGCTTTTAAATGGGTTTACAAAAGTCGCCACTCGTGTCGCAGATGGACAACTTGATCCGGGGAAATTAGGAATAATTATGAGTGTCAACCGAAATTCACATTCATGATGATGTGATTTATCACATTCGTAACTCTTCAATGCTATTCCTCGCAAATACAAACATTATGCTGAAAAATATTGGATCGCATTGCACTCATCACCGCGCCGCCGACATTTTTGGAAGCTGATTAAAATGCGACCGAAGTGGCAACAGAAATCAGCCTTCTATGGGATGGTATTGGGCCTCCTCTATGCAATCCCCTTGGCTGTGACGATGCCCCAGCCTCTATAAACGCCAGACATGGCTCCGTGTGACTTGACTTTTTCCTACTTCCAAAAAATAAGAGAACCTTAAGGCTGGTCGTACACTGGAAGCGTATCCAGGCGGCTTCGCGATAATGCGACACCGGCTTCGCGCGGCAAATCCCATAATCCCATACCCTCGTCCACTGCAGGTGCCAACCTGCTTCAGGCGTACTCACACTCGCCCTACACGTCCTGTTTGAGTTGGATCCGTCGCTCGTAGACGCTTGACCTGAGACATCCTTTGTGTATAATTTTGTATTTACAATTCAAAATAAAGCGAAAAGTGCCTTGCGTCATCCGATAGTAGTAGTAAAAAAAACTTTGGTGGTTCATTTTCCAAATCTATATGAAAATGCCCATACTTGCACATCGTCCTCTTCTTCTTTGGTTCACCCGACAAGATCTTTTCTTACCAGGTAGTATGCGACGTATTAAGAGGTAAGTACTGTCAAGCAGGGATGATTCCTAGATATCAATATTTACTGATAACGTTGTTTTTCAAACATAGCCAAACTCACGTCTGTGTGTAACGAATACACACGTCCGGTGGTAGCTTCGCTTGCAATGAACGAGCCATACGCTTGTAGCTTTTCATCTTGTTGCCGCTTCTAGCCTCGCGAGTACGCGTGACCGCGAAGCCGCCTGAAAAAGCTTCCAGTGTACGACCAGCCCTTATAGCCTAAAGGGCCATCGTTTTACAAGTATAGATGACAATAAAAGAAATCGCAGACAGTGCTGAAGGCTATTCTAAAGATCGAGTTTGAGAAGTGTATCGAGGATTGGAAGAAGGTCTGGAACAAGTGCATAACGTCTAATGGGGACTATTTTGGAAGCGACAACATTAATATAGACGATTTAATAAATATTTTTTCAAGAAACCAAAATTCCCGTTATTTTTTGTTAACACTCCTCGTATCGTATATTTATCCATCAAGGCAGAATCGACGGGGGCCTAAGTTGGACTTCAAAAGCACAGTTTATCGGAAATTATTAGCAGTGATGCGTCGAACGATGGCAGTCCTTAAAAAATGTCTCGCACGAACGAATGATGACGGGAAGGAAATTTCCCGGCATCCTTCGCCGTATATTCCTCATAGCGTGCCCGTAGGGACTCACATCCGATCTCTTCTTCTGTGAAGCTTTCCAGCATCCTTTGTGCGACGCACGCCTTGCTTCGCACGAGAGAACAGAACTAATTGGTCGCATCAAAGTTACTTTTTCCAAAAGAATTTTTTTTTAGATTATTTGTCCTTGTTTCCTGGTGAAACTCACCGTGCGTCGTCTGACGAAGTAGCGACTTCTCCAAACACAACTGCGTGACGCGCACAGGAATCGCTTCATAATGATGCGTGGAAATGATGTGACGTGTCAATGATGTGTTAAACTGGAGTGAAGAAGATGACTCCATTTTACCAGTTCACCAATTTTGTACCCATCAAATATAAGTATTTAATACGCTAACTGCTTCACATCTGTCCACAGTAGGGAGTAAATGAGGGACGCAGAATAAAAAAAAATTCTGATAAAAGTGAACAAACGCAAGTCAATTAAAAAAAATGCTTTTACAAAATGATGTTATTTTGTAAAAGCATTTTTTTTAATTGACTTGCATTTGTTCACTTTTATCAGAATTTTTTTTATTCTGCGTCCCTCATTTACTCCCTAATGTGGACAGATGTGAAGCAGTTAGCGTATTAAATAACTTATATATTAAATAATATTACAGTATAACAATAAATTTTTATAAGAAAATGACTTTATCGCAATAAATTTTCTAGAAACTTT
The DNA here is from genome assembly GCF_921293095.1 of Ischnura elegans. Taxonomy (NCBI): domain Eukaryota; kingdom Metazoa; phylum Arthropoda; class Insecta; order Odonata; family Coenagrionidae; genus Ischnura; species Ischnura elegans. The sequence continues at coordinate 82,931,421 of NC_060253.1, read as the reverse complement.
GATGTAAACAAACTTGCATTGATTTTTATCATTCTCCTTTTTTTTAATGATCGCAGCGCCGTCATCGGGTTTTGATGGCCATTTTTTTGACCTAATATCAATTTTTACTTTATATTCTGAATAAAAATCTAGATACAATTCCGATCATAATAAAAATGTTATAATATCGCATTGTCATCTGGCTGTGAAATATCCTGAAAATATCAGCTTGATTGCTAATTGGAAAGTGGGCTAAAATTGAGTGGCAAGATTTGACCTGGACAAAACGACAAACACTGAGCGAGTTACTAAAAACGTTGTTAAATAGGGCATGTCAGGGCAAATAATTAAAGTAAAGAATATTTTCAAACTACGCTCAGGGTTAAGGGCCCTAAAAATTCGGAAAAATATCAATCTCCAAATAAAAGGTGGAAGCAGGCAGAGTAGGTTTGAGGCAGGTGACTAAGGTTAAATTTTGGCTGATCAGGAAAAACTTTTTTAGGGATACAAAAATTGCTTTTCTCTAATAGAGTGCACGGTAATACAAAGCTGAATTTTAAATTTTAATAAATCCTGTCATGAATCAACGGTTTAATTTCCACAACGATAATTAAATAATTAAAGTAACCGAAGCAGGCGGAGGCCGAAGACTGGACACTTAGGAAAAAATGGAAATTGTGCAAGAAGGAGCCATTTCTCTTACTAACGAACAAATATTTTTTGGACATTCCCCACTCCTTGACATTCGTTTCCCAAAGCGCACCACCCAATGACGCATACCCTACCTAAACTTTCCCTTCCACCCGCCACCGATAAGTTCTGTATAAATACAGCTCCGTGACCAACTAATCCTCATTGTACTTGATAATTACCTAACGGTTGAAACGCGTCGTACGTTAAATAAACCTGTGGAAAAGTTCCATCTCTATTTTCATTTAATAATTAAATAATTTGTTCTTATGACTTTATTTTTACATGCATGGTAGTGCATAGCCTATTTTTTTCTTTAAATGCTATGCTCCTCGCGCGCTGGATAACTCATGAGATTTCACTACCAACATTATTGCATCAAGTTATAAATAAAACAGGCAAAATTTGTCCATTTCCTTTCCTCATGTCCTCTCCCTCCCTAAGTTCGGGATCTTAAAAGTCTGTGACTTGTGAGCCTGGCCGCAAAGAGTGCATACCCGCGAGCCCGCCCAGGTTTTTGTTCTAGTACACAATTCACTAACCCTTGATTAACATTGTGGTATTCCATTATAATTTTTCTTGGATATCACACAATTACTTATACCACTTATTTTTCACAGAGCGCGACCTGGGTTTCAATGAATTATTATCATCTTCATGCGCAAATCATGATTAAATCATAATTTGCGCATGAAGATGATGATAATGCATTGAAACCCGGGTCGCGCTCTGTAAAAAAGAAGTGGTATAAGTAGCTGCGTGATATCCAAGAAAACTTTTGTTCAAGTGACTGATTTCCAACAAGCATTAATTGAAATCCAAGTCTGTTCGTGGGAAAAAAAGAGTATCAGCTATGGTTAATATCTATCAATTTTATCATTTTTCCTTTTTCGAACCTAGAGATAAAATGCCGTTCTATGTTGTGGAGAAATACCCCCTGTCAAACTCTAAAGCGGGGGTCTTAACCTTTTTTAAACGGAAGGGCCAAAAATCGATTTCACATCGTCCGGAGGGCCACGATGCTCCATGTCATTTTACCACCACATCAATAAAATAAATAAAACATACATAATTTCAAAGCGAAATAATCTTTATTGGTTAAAAATTTCCATCAATCAATGCGATTTTTGGCATTGTTTATTTTTAACGAGTGTGATGATATATATTTCATATTTTGTGCCGCGATACAATATTTTATTTAGTCTCTAATGACCGCAAGAAATTAGCCGGCGGGCCGCATACACCCAGGGTGCCGCGGATTGAAGACCCTTGCTCTATAGAGGTAAAAATATAGGCTGTTGTATCCTGGCGAGATATAGTGGAAGGACATCCTAAGTTAATGACAAAGAGATATGGCACTTTTTCAGAGATTTAATGGGCAACGTACAATGCGTTTCGACATTTAGGTCATTCTCAGGTACACTGCAATATTGCCAATACCTGATTCTGAATGTAAACTAATCGGATGAGTGGGGATTGGAATTACGTTCAATATCTCGCCTTCCACAGTTATTTATTTTTATTCGGAATGCGTGCATTACAGTGTAAGCAAAGCTCTTTCTTAGACTTTCTCTGAAGTTGCGAAAAACAGAGCGTACTATTCTGTTAAATCGGAGTAGCATAAAACTGGATTATTCTAACCTCCACTCAACCAAATATTATAAATACAGCTCCATAAATATCTACGTGTAATTGAGGATGATCTAATAGACGAAACACTGTTGTACGTTATGCAATAGACTTGTGAAAAAGTTCATCTCATTGCAATTAACTAGAGGGAAAGACAGCTAGTAGAGCATCCTGTAGATATAGATGAAGTCGAAGCATTCTACCCCATCCTTATTCCTTGATACTACTGTTACGGGAGAAACGTTACTAACTGCCGCATTTGTGAATTGCTCGAAATTCTCAGAAATTCCGACGGTCGATGTCTTCTCTGCTCCATTGTGAATGGAATGAAATGGTGTTCTGGGGACTGCTTCCTTTAGGATAAGGGTCGTCGCTCGTAACCTCGGCTTCCCCGCGAAAACAACATTATTCGGAGAACGTCGTGAGCTCCAAGGAGCCGAGAAGTCCTAAAAGATATATGAAAGAAACCCTATTCTTTCCGAACTCGAAGTCACCGTCCCTAAATTCCAACATTATCTCTCGGCTATTGATAAACATTATGAACCACATCCCTGGAAATATATAATCAAATCATCCGCAAGGAATAGCGAAACTCCAAAATCCATACGAAGACATACGACGAAGTACACGAGCTACAAACCTAATCTGTAACCTTTTCAATAGAAAGTTATTTAAAATAGGAACTAGAGTCACTTTTGCACCCCTGATACAGAAAATAATCGGTATATTCGCTTGAAAAAAAGTAATATAAAAATGGCCGTTTTCCGGCATGAATAAGTAACCTCTCTTTTAAATTGCTCGGAAAGACTTCAAACTAATTAACGAGTAACGTAGATAGTATCATCGCAGTTAAATTTGAAGGAATCAAGCCCATTACCTTTTACGCCTTATCTTTTTCGTTAGTAGCCTCTCTGAGGTCGATTCCTACGCCGACGCCGCGCACCGTCATTCCTCCGTACCATACACACTCATTGTCGCCTCATCGACATATGCAGAAGAAACGATCGAAGAGACTTTAGTTCGGGGAACCATTCCCAATAAGTGAACATTGATTTCCCTTAACCTGATTGGGCATTGATTGGCTTCCAATCGTCTCACGAAAAAGTTCTACAAGCGGTCGATAATCAATTAAATCATCGCGCATGCTCCTTTGCGAACAATCATAATTTGACTAATACTGCTATGCACAGCACTATGAAAACACAAATATATCTGTGTCTGTATTAAGGATTTATTATTTATAAAATATTAATTTTTTTGCAATTACTTTTTTTATTTCCGCAGTTATTTATTAAAATTTCATTTTATCAAAAGATTGACAAGATTTCGGTCGATTCGGTTCGGACTACATTTTGAGTTATAAACAAAATAATACAGAAATAGAATTAAGTCAATTCACGCTAGTTACATGAAGTTGGCGCTGCGATCGGCTCATACAGCTCAATCTCATCACACGCGAGAGTTATTCGAGCAAATTGTTGCGAAAAAATGTTCCTGTGTCTACTGGAATTGTACTTGTTAGTTGCATTACCTTCCCCATCATTAATAACTGTACATTACAGTTTCATGCTAGTGTACTTAAAAGGCATTCTCAACGGCTAAATAAACCCTGCGTAAGATTCATTTTTGGCTTAAGTGAAGAGGAACATTTGTCCAATTTTTAAATTAATATACCAAAGGAACCACTTCTTAAGATAATTAATTTTCTCCATATTCCAAAACCAGACTCCTATATACCTGTGCGAGCAACTCATCATCCGTTAAAGAGCTACTGCGATTCCACCCGATCTAATCGTAACCTCTTTCGTATTCCTCAAGCCCGCACCAATATACGTTTCAACTCTTTTCAACTTACTGCTTCTAGATTCTGGAATTCCCTACCGATGAATAGCTAGTCATCATAATCCCTTAAGTCCTTCTAAGAAAGGTCATACTATTAATTGTAGACTAGCATTTAAGTTTGTTTACAATTTTATCTTATTAGTGTTGCCAAAACATTCCATTCTTATGAGTGTTCGTAACAAACAAAATTCACTAACTCTTGAGTTACCTTGTGGAATCATAATTTGCGCCTGAAGATGATGATAATTCACTGAAACCCGGGTCGATAAAAATAAGTGGTATAAGTAATTGTCTGATATCCAGGAAAACTAGTTCGTATCAAAATCTTATTAACCGTCAGTAAACCTTAAAACTTATATTTCTTGGATAACTAACACTGAATATTTTGATTTATTGCTGTCAAAACATTCATTTCTTGTGAACGTTCGTTGCGATTTCTTTAAAACCTAAAAAACATTTATATGAAAATGATATTGAATTGTTTCTAAGTAGAATACGATTTGTAATTTCTTTGATTTACTCTTACAGGTTACTCTAGGGCAGGGGTCTCCAAACTACGGCCCGCGGGCCGGATCCGGCCCGAGGAGGGTTTTCATCCGGCCCACACACTCGTTTCAAGTAGCGCGCGATTCTCGCTCGTATAACTCTGTGAGACGCCGCTAGGAGCATTGCAGCGCTGTACTACACGTCAAAGTCGCCTTCAACTGTTAGTAAATAAGAAATACGCCACTTGATACTTCAGTAGACGTTGGAATCGAATACTTCAGTCATCGGCAAATTTGCTATCCGGCCCGCGGGGAGATTCGGAACTTGGAATGTGGCCCTCGTGGCCTAGTAAATTGGAGACCCCTGCTCTAGGGCATTAACAAACATTCATTTATTGACAAAAACCGATCATTGCAACAAAATGTCAATTCGTTTCAATACACGACTCTGAAAATGGACGAAGAACACCAATATGGCTAGATCAGAATACATCATTGGAGCGTGACACGACCTGGGCTTGACGACCTTCTTATAGCTGGTCGAGGTGTTATCTTACAAACATAAGGATTACATTATTCGCATTTGTTGGAGCCCTTATTTTGCACTTTAACGTAAAAGAATGTCGTCCATGAAGAACTTTTTTTTAACTTAACGCTCACGAAAAGTATTTGTTTTTAGGATGTATCTCAAATATTTAAAAAGTTGATAGAAGAAATTACTGATGATATTAACATTTGAGGTGTAGGCAGATCTTTTCGATTTAATGTTTGGAAGGAAATTTCTTAGCTTTTCTACAAAAACACACACTTTATTGCCGACTAGTTTCGGTTACACTGTACCATTTTCAAGACTAGAAAATGGTACAGTGTAACCGAAACTAGTCGGCAATAAAGTGTGTGTTTTTGTAGAAAAGCTAAGAAATTTCCTTCCAAACATTAAATATGGAATTCTACAAAGTAAAGGCCTCAACAATTCAGTGCATCAGATCTTTTCGAGGTTATATTCTACGTGTACATACTAACCAGCATGACGACGACAGCCGTCAGCAAATAAAAGCCACTGCACACCTTGAATATACTGCGAGCAATGCTGTAGTTGGGCCGGTACGGCGTACCCCTTAAAACTTTAAGTGCCAGCCGCTACTTTTAAAGCCCTACTGAAAAATCCAGCCATTTTTACTAAATTCGCTAATTTTTTTAAAACATTAGCATCAAAAATATATTTATATCGCTGTGTACTTCAATAAAAAGTGGACTTTGCTCTTCTTTATGAATGAGTTGAATAACATTTATGGCTAATTTTTAAATATGTATTTTAATAATGAAAACCTACTGTCTTTGAAAAATAAAAAAGTTGCAACAAATCATAAAATGCATTATATTTTTTATTATGCTCAATTTGAACTATTTAAATCATGGAAATCATACAAAAGCATTGTTCCAAGCAAATCATTCAAAATCCTGGATGACAAAAAGGGTCACTCTCAACGAACGGTTCTTTCCTCCAAAGAATTTTCACGCAAAGTAGGCTGAGATAAGGGTGCCGGTAGCTACAGAGGACTTTTCGTCCACAAGACATTTAAAGAACTCTTTTTCCATCGAGCAGTTGATTTTTGAAATAACAGAACCACTAAGCAGTAAACTGGAAAAGTATCATGGGCGAAATATTACAGCTTCAAGCAAACAAAGTCAATAAAATAGATAGACGTAATATTACGTCCATGGCAATCCTCAGTAGGATTAGCAGGACGTAATATTACGCCCATGGCACGCAAAGTGTATAATCCAAACTCTTTATAAGCGTACCGGTTACCTTATTGACTCGGTAAAAAATAGCCCTACTGGAAATTGTCCAATGGATTTCAGAAAGAAAAATCGGATAAGATTATTTACTTGTTCAGAGTTATCTCGTGGTACAAGTTGGAACTAATATAAGAGCTGGAGTTTGACATTTCAATCACGGCCGGATATATTATTATTATTACATAAATTGTTACAAGTCGACCATTTTCTATGGAACTTAGAAGGCTCAATGCATCTAAGGGTTGCAAAACAATTGATTTAAGCCGCTAATATTTTCACAAAAAAGTCGGGTGGTAACATGAAGTCAGGAAGTACATTAAGACAAAAATATAAAATGCAAAGCACCAGCTTGGTTGATAGGTTACATCACACAAAAAAATATTTATAAACCAAAAGACAAATCAAAATACTAAGTACAAAAAAATTTAAAAAGCCCTCAAAATACCATTTCTCACACAATACATGTCCGCATCAAATCAGCAAAAAACAATACATGTCTACATTTAAATTGACCTCAAGATCCATTTTTACACAATGATATACAAAGACCAAAGTAAAAAAAAAACAAGAAACACCAAATAGAAGTGATAGACTAATACATACGAATAAAAGAATAATACATACAGGTTCAGCTCTTGGCAGTTTTTGGTGATTACCGCCTAAATTCTTTTCCCAACTACAGAACTAGCAGCGAGCATGTGGGATCCGGCGCAGAAAGACTAAATCCGTCAACTTAATCAAATACTGAGGAAACCTGCGTAATTCATCAAAAAATGCTGCGGATGTCCATAATGCGTTACACAGGTATTAAACAAATTTGTCAGGGAGCCGCCAGATGCTCGGAGGCTTTAAATAACTTTTATCAAAATGCGGCTGATTCCACATTCAAGTCTCCTGTTGATACGTAAGTATGAATCATCATGTGCGTTTAACAGAGGATAGTGTAATTACTTCCAATGCTGTGTTTAAAGAGGTCCTCTGACCTCAATTTGTACATGAACATTCCAATTAAAGTTGTACACAAGACCCTGCCTTTTTTCTACATTTTAAAATTATAAACGCGCCTATCCCTCTGTGGACCTGCATTGAAAAGAGCGGGGGAAGCCCGCTGGGAGCGGGCGCAGCACGCTCGTATTTCATGATTCAACAGAAACGATAAATTAAGAGAGACATTTTGCCGAACGGATAGGTATAGGAATTCGATTTCCCCCCCTCGAACAATAAGAGACTAAAATAAATGTTAGCCGGAACATCGTTAGAGCATTTAATTTTTTATTAATTAACGCTTAGTGTCCTAACACCCCCCTCCACACGCCGATTGAAGAGGCTTGGACGTTAGCATGTACACGTAGGTGTATCCCTCCCTGGACCAGTCAGTTCCCTTTAAGGTCGAGGCACCCCGTGGACCAGCGCCATCTTTTATGGCGAGCACTACCTTTTCACCTTGCGCGTGGAGGGAGCTATACCTACAAGGATAATTGCATTACGAAGGGAAGGGAGTTCGTTTGTGCGATGTCCAAAGATGCCTGAGTAGACCGCTGCGGAAGACCACAAAAGAAGAGAAGGGGATGGCTGGTGCGGATGAGGTTGCTGTAGAGTCTCTGGCCCTCAAGGACGGGTAACAGAATATATGTGATCCTAAGTAGCACGTGATGTTGGCGATAATATAACAAACAAATGCACGCAGACACACAATGAATACTCCATTTTTAAACTTACTATAAAATAAAAGTATAATATCTTCTGTGGAAAGATATATTACCGTACAATCAGTAGCCCATACCTTGTACAAGGATTTATCTTATTGTTAGAATAAAAGGGGGATTTTTTACTTTTTCAGGTTGGCAACCCTGATATAAACAGTGTGAGTGCTCTGAGTGGTTTCTATTGTTGCACACTCTTCTTCAAAGAGTAGTGTTGGGTTATTAGATTTTCAGAGTTAGATTAGTGTAGTTCAGTGTTCAGGATTAGAGTAGTGTTCATGCGTTTTTTCAGGCAAGTTTTCTTTCCTAATCTACTACTGTGTTCCAATTAATAGTATTTTAGTATCTACATGGTACAGGCATTAGAAAACAAATGTGTCTCATGTAAGGAGGTGGTATCCCTATCTTGGGGGAAAAAATGACAAAACCAACGATACCAAAATTAAAATAAATAAAAAAGAATGGTGGATTATCAAATCCTTATTTTAAAAGCGCAGGCTTTTCGTCAGTGAAAATAACTTTTTGGAAAAATTTAAATACTAAGAAATCGAAATCTTTGAGCAATTGATATTTATTATATACAATATAACTTTATCATTTTTTGTGGAGATAAGTCTCTTAATCAACTCATATTTCACATGTTCTAAACGATGTTACTAATCAAATTACGAATAGAATTTTCGGTGAGCTTGTGGTGACATGTTAGCAATTTCCCCTCGAAACTCGCGATAATCCAATGCAACCACTGAAGCTTTACTTCTTACGCGCTTGGAGACGGAGGTGCTGCCACGTCGTAGAGAGCAGCACAAACACTCGTGGAGGTATCAGGGATGCAGGAATCAATGGGACGAGGCGAGGTCATCTGATACAACAACGGAGAGGCAGAGAGACACGGAATCGCTTCTAAAAGCGATGTGGTTCAAGTTGACTGTTCGCCCCCAAACGTCACCAAAACAGAACAGTCGAGAGGGATTTGAAGAGTCCTCTTAAGAAGAAGGCACCCGAGGAAATAAATACGCTTGTAATTCAATTTTGAAAATTTTACCGGATTACCTTTTCTCTGAACAAAATTTTTACGTGTGCATACCTTAATCCTTTAAGATCCGAGGGATATATATGTCCCATTTGTTTTTAAATTCTCTCAAAATTAAATGAGAACGTGTATGATTTCAAGAATTGTTTCTATCGAAGAATAGGCTATAGGCTTCAAGTTTTAAATTATTTTAGTGATGTACTTTAGATATTGTCGTTTCCACATTGTTGAGAACTTTCACTTGAAATGCCGTTTACGAAGTGGAAGTTTTAATAGTTTATAGCAAAACAATGAGATTGTCTGTAATAACAGGATTTTCGGTTTATCCATTATGTGTACCTAGCCTGTGGAGTTAGAACGAAAAACTCTGCATTTGTGCTTCAATGTTCACAGAATTAGTGTTTTCATGTCATGTGACACATATGTCCCTATGGACCTAAGGATAGATATAAGGGAGCGAGAATTGATATTATTTCACGACCCGGACTGTATCTCAGAAACCATTATAGATATCGCTGTCATATAATTTTTTTTGGAATCTTCAGATTATTATTAGCCTAAAACGTATTTTATTATGCAATCTAAAGGCTGAAATCTTTATAGACCGTAAATGGTTAAAGTCGAAAATATTTTACATTAAGTATACCTACGTACTCAAAACCTTGGTCACCACATGGCGCAATTTAATCGGTCACATTAAATACCACATTAAAAATTTAACACACAAACGGCCACACCACATTGGTTTAAAGAAATTTATCGGCTAAAGAAAGGGAAGAACGGCAGAGGTAGGCCACGGATAAGATACATAGACCTGGTGACGAAAAGTGGTTGTAGGTTATTTTTGTTAAAATTATGTAGGTTTGAAAAGATTTGCTTTTACGAGAAATGATTGAAGGGCTACGTTTAACCAAACTTAGGATTCGTGACTGTTAATGATGATTACGAATTGGTTTGAAAGCCACCACAGACCCACCCTTGCTGGATTTGATTGCTTGAGAAATAAAGAACAGATTCCATTCAGAAAGACATAGAGTACATCTTTGAACAACACCATATTTAAATTTCCAACATAATCGGCGAATTTACAGATATAAGTAAGCTATAGGAATTCTTCACCAAACAAGAAAGGACTTAAATAACTAATTTGTAGCTCTTAGAAAGTCTTATATTTCACATCTTAAAGCCTAGAATACCATTAGTATTCCATTAACTATTACAAGCTGAAGTTACAACATCCCACGCGGCACGCTAATTGAGTTAACTGGCGGTGTAATAGACAGATGAAGTTTATTTTTTAAGTTTTACTTCGAGCTGAATTTGAATCTCATTATATTTCAACATAAAAATTATCTCTTGAAATGTGACAGAAAAATTCTTTCAAGTAACAGAAAAAAATTATTCATAAAGCCTATACTGGATCATAAAATCATAATTGAAAAGATATATATTCTGAGTGGGAAGCTTAAATCCTAGAAATCGAAGAAAAGACACGGACGAGGCCACTTCGGGAATGATAATGGCACGATGAATAACGCCACCGGAAGCCTTTTAATGCGGCAATGAAGAAGAGCTAAAAAGTTAAGAGGCTGCACTGCTCTTAACATGGGACAGGGCCTTGGTCGTAACTCTTTCACACCTCCCTATCGCTTCTTTCCCCAGTTTTTTTCGCTCTTTTTCACAGCTCTTAGCAAACACGACGAGTTCCCCCGTCTAAGTTTCACTTAAATAGCAACGCCAAGACCATATATTCGCGAAGAGACCGTCAAAAAAAGTGAGAATGTTAGTATCATCGTATCGAATCAAAAGCATATTTCCTGATATGGATGTGAAAAGGTCAGTAGCGGAGGCAAAGAGTACTGCGTTTTGGCAACAACTAAGAGCTGAAGATAGCGCAGAGAATAGGAAATATACAAGGTCAGACAAGTTAATAATATCTAATGGCAACTATTTTGAAGGCTAAAACTTTAATTTAGACGAATAAATAATATGTTTAAAAAAAAAATGAAATTCCCGCTATTTTCCTAAAGCCCCTCCCTCGTACAATAGGGTGGTTTCCTATTTTGTTACTGCTTAAATCGAAAGATTATTACTCCTGGAGTACGTATTTTACACTTTTAGATTTTTAAATGACGATATCCATTTTTCGCGATTAAATGAAAAGTGAAAAATTTCAAGCGCGCGAAAACGCGACGGCTAAGTATGAATGCTGGTAAAGCCCATGTGGCGTCATTCTGGTAGCGGTTGCTGCCGTGTACGGCCACCTTGGTGCGAGGCTATAAGCGCCGCTACGATGCACGCTGCTAGCAGGTAGAGCTTGGCTTAAATAAGGTTTATTAATACCCTATCAAACGAAACTTTCCGACCTTAGGCAGTTTTGATAGGTGATTATTAAGAGATGTTTCCCTGAGCTCTGTGCCTCATGCACGCATTGGTTATCTCAGAAGATGTAAAACTCCTATATAATCGTATATAAACTAGGTCCCTGTGACGTCACGTGGAGTGGCATCGCATGGCCGCCAATCTGGCCTTTTTCAATTGCGGTTAAAATTGATCATTTACATTCGTCTAAAATGGGGTTTCTAAAACCATATAATTTGTACATTATCAATACACTACTGGTGGGTAATGAATCGCAATCATTGCCTTTCGTTTTCTTCGATGAAAGAAATTACCCTATTGGCTAAAAGCTCAGGTGGATAGCTTCTTCGACGGGGATATTGGAAAGTTGTTACTATGCCACATAATATGTCCAGGTAAGAAAGGGGCATGCAGAAAAGTAGCTGGATGACGTAACCAAATGTTGAAAAAATTAAATTTCACAGTGGTTTTAATTTTATGAGCGATCGGACATAGAATGATGTTACGGTGTTTGAAGGAGGTGACCGAGAGGTGATATCATTTGCACCATGAGGGAAGGATAGGGAATGAAGGGAGGAGAGAAACATGACGTCTACGTTAACCTACTCTCAACATATGGCGCCAAGGGGATCACGGGTTAAAGTCCTATCCGACGGACGGTGTGCTGGTACAGAATTGTTTTTGGACAAAAATTCACGAACAATCAATGTGGTGCGAGCCGAAAATTGCCGAGCTGATAAAAACATGTCTAATCTCAGTGGCTACCACAGAAAAAGTAAACGATGAATATGGCTGACAACTTTAAGATACTTCAGGGGCATATATATCTACCAAAACAATAAAAATATTGACAATCGGTCTACCTAAACTCGCGAGAAATTTAAAAATGTAGTTCCCGTTATTTTCTGAAAAAAAACCTCGTATACAGGCACCGCTACTAAAGTCTTGGATAAAAATATTGAGATTGAAATCAAAATTTCAAATACAAGGCATGGAAAGCTATGTTAGTTTAACTGACAGCCTGTAAAGTACCATTAGGATGAGAGACTAGATTGAAAATTTCGCCAAACTCGAAATTGGAATCGATTATTGGTTTGAACTTCGTTATTAATCCTTACTCATCTTCCAATATGAACACCAACGTGAACAAACAAAGGTCTGAGATTAAAAACACGTTTTCTCTAACAAAGAGTTTAAAATGCATTAAGAAGGAAAGACAAGCGTTATCACTAGGAGAATAAAGGGTAGGCACGATACATTAATACCAATCTAAACCTAACCAGCACCCACGCTCTATTCTCCGAGAAATAAAAAGCTTTTTTTTTCACTTTTTAGTGAATTTCGTACTTTCATTTGAAAAAAGCGTGTTTGAAAAATCTTTTTTCCTATCTACTTTTTATCGGTGAATTAATTAAACCAGAACTATAAAAGATAATAGTGTTGAATAGGATAGATGTGGAAAGAACGTTGATGGATAAAATAAATGAAAGGAAGGGTAAGTGGCTGGGACAGGTGATGAGAGGAAATGGTATTTTGAAGGTTGCCTAGGAGGGAACGGTGGAAGGGATAAGAAGAATGGGAAGGAGAAGGCTGAAGTTTGTTGAAAACTTAAAAATAGGAAATTTTAGAAACTTCAAAGAAATGGCCGGAGACAGGAAAGAATGGAGACAGTGTCGGCGCAAGGGACATGCTGACGGGCGGAACAGCACAAGATGATAAAAGATATTCGTGCAAAGGAATTATAACTAACGACTCTATTGAGAAAATTGAAGACAATTTTTTCACATGAAAGTTCAGTGAATTAATTAGAGTATAATGGAAAGAATGAATGCACTAACAAATTTCCAAATCCTGATTACTGAATTGATCATCAGAAACATGCAAGTGTGTGGAAATTGAAGCAATTATGTCAATGGGACGTGGGCTCTAAATCAAGGCATGATTACATTCATGAAACACGGAAAAAGCGTGTAGAAAAGGTACCAAGGAAGATATCTTCCCATCAGAGCTCTCAGTTGCGTTCATTTCCTCTATAAAACTAAAAGAAATCCCAATTTTTAATAAAAATTTTCCGCACCGGTGCAAATTTCTATTTCACGAATGAGCAATGAAAACATTTCTGAAAGTGCATTACTCTTCTTTTTTTAAAAAGGTTTCGTCAAGAATAAGCAACCGGAGAAGATGAGGGTTTGGAGTTGAACTTTTAACTTTTCGGCGGCCGTATTACGAACGCTTTGATCACACACCTGAATGAATGTGAGGAGAGGATTCTGGAAATGTAGCTGGGAAGGAATAAGGGAGTGAATTAATAAATGCTCAGAGCAAACGATAAGATGTGGGGCCGCAAGATGAAAAATCAATTAACGTGTGAATATTAAAAGGAAGCCATTCGAACTTAATATTCCATTAAAAAAAAGTTAACAGCCCTACGGCAAAAAATTAGAGAGCCTAATAAAAAAATAACGTGGACCAAACGTAATTTAGTTCTCAATTCAATCATATTTCCAAGATTAGGAGTCATTCACAGTCAAATATTCACTCAAAAAGGCTTTTATTTGAAAAGCCGAGAGTGGAGATCACCCAAGAGCGTGCCACAATCGAGAAAATTTGCCAATAATGAAGTTGTAGCGATTGCTACGCTGAATGAAATTCTTATGAAGTTGCTGTAGAGGACCGTTTATTACCACTTCATAATACAGACTGATTTGGTAGCCGAGGTGGCTTGCTTACGTATTAGCGGCTCTCTCTTGAAATCCGCGCCAGAACATCCTCGAACATTCTGGAATTTCTCTGGAAACAGACAGAAAAATTTCCGTTCGGCGCCGGGATTCGAACACGGTCCGATTGGGAGTCGAAAAACTATCCACCGGTCCAACTCCATATGTGGCAAATGTAGTGCCACGATACTATAACTTAGCTGGCTAAAGCACTCTACCGGTAATCGAGGGATACAGGTTCGAATCCCGGTCATGATGAATGATTTTTTTCTCTGTGGAATTTTCGCACAATTTGCGCGTTGAGGGTGACTTCTTAAAAGTTTTCACCGTGAATACTCTCGGTATAATTAAATTAGAAGATATACTAGCTCAGTGATTCTACCCAAAGTGTTGATACTGAAATTCTGCTTCGTAAATTTACCATACCTTACAAAAATAGAATTCCTTTGAAAGAGAGTATTTTTAAGTTTGATCACACGAAAACCTTTTATATTAAATGTTCAGTAGTGATGATGAGAAAGTGTAATTTATTAATAACTGATAGCTAATGTTAGTTGATGATCTACTCACTGCAAAAATTGCGATGCAAAGTTCTGTCGGAAGTAAAAACCTATAGCCTGGATCCAGAGTTGATGCCCATGCGAAAAATTTGTCGCTACGTCTCTGAGTAGTGAAATAAGCATTCGCTCGCTGGATGCTCATGAAAGGCCCAGATACAAGGCGCCATCCTCGAAATACCATACTATTCTAGTAATAGTATGGTATTTCGAGGAGGAGACCGACAGCTGAAGTCATTCGCGCCGAGGGAAGGGTTTGAAAGGAAGGTTGGAGAGAAACCCGGCGTCGGCATTAGCCTGCTCTTAACGAAAGACACCAGGAGGACCACAGGTTAACGTCCTATCCGACGGACGGAGTATTGAGCTTGAAATGCCCTCCATACAACATTCAAGGAGGGATCGGACAGTGTCTGGAAAATTCTCTGCCGCCCCCGGGATTTGAACCCGAGTCCAACGAGTGGGAAGCCAACACTCTAGCCACCACACCAACCCGATCCCCGGCTCTGTTTAAGCAAGGGCAGAATGTCAGAAGGGCTGTATAGTTTTGAGTCGTTAAGGGATCATTTATTGAGTTCAGGAGCAAATATGCGATAGCGAATTTCCACCGAACCAGGTATTCTCCCAAGAAACCTCAAGTTTCGATGTTCCAGGGAGAAATGTAATGGGCAATACGGGAAAATGTTTACCTAATCGACAATCGATCTGAATAATTTAGATTCCTGCACCATGTATTTTGGAATTTGCATCCTCATAGCCGAATTTCCACAAACGATCTAGCAGTGATGCTAATCAACCTGTAGAATGAGAGAAGATAGATACAATAAAAATTATAGAAGATATTTGTAATTTTCCAAAATTGGCCTCTAGGGATGTGCGACTGGTGCTTTTTGATCTCGAATCGAGTATCCAGTCGAGTTGAAAACTACTCGCGAGTATCGAGTCGAGTCGAGTTCGGTTATCTTTGGATCTGGCAATGATATAGTTTATGCCACAATACATTCTCATTTTCAAGTCCCTTTATGAATTTTTTTCTGAATTCTTAGCTTGATGTAAAATGGAAAAGATAATGAGGAATACTGATGGTAGTTTTGTCATTATGAAGAGATGAATGAATATTAAAGTGTCTTGGAAAGTTCCATAAGCACTGTTGAAATGAATTAACCTCAAGTAATATGTGGTCAATTTAATTAATATATACGTACCCAAACTGACAGAAACATCCCTGAGTAAAATAATTTGCACTACTGTAATAATGATTCATGATAACGCTACCTGTCAGCAGATTTCTGAACTTATTGGCCTCGGTAACTCTGAAACCGAAACTAATAGACTCGACATTCGTAATGCAACCCGAATCACTCGAGTCGAGTACCAACTACTCGACTCGACTCGAATTTTCGAGTACTCGCACATCCCTATCGGTCTCGTAATCGGTCGGCGATAATCGGTCTCGGTATTTACAAACTGTCCTTAATTTGACGGCATTTATCGCGGGTCATTTTTAATCTCTAATTTTTAGACACTTAAAATTGCGCGATTGTGATGACTTTGATGTTTGCGCTTCGACGTGTGTATTTTGGCGCACAGGTCGCGACAAGAGTAAAGTTTTGACTCATTTTAATAATAAACTGTTTTCAACATGGAAATCCCATTAGACAAAATTGAAATTTGCGATTGGACCAGCATAATGAATTAAAATTCTTTTAAAAGATTTGTATCTCATTCATCAAAACTTACAACTTTTTTCCGGAGCGAAATTCACTGAAAATCGCACAACTTTTAGTGCCTAAAATCAGAGACCAAAAATGATTGATTAATGGGACAGCCTGTATACGCGGGGAGCTAGTAAAAAGTCGAGGGGAGGAGAGGATGGGATAAATGGGTGCTTGACAAGACGTCGGGGCCAATTTTACGAAATGGAGAGACCAGTGGATGGAGTAAAGCAACCGGTATGAATAGAAGTGGTAATGATGAAGAGGAGTAACCTCGCTTACGGAATTTTACATCCATACTTTTTAAAAGAATTTTTAGCACCAACATTTTTTGTAAAATCTTATGCTTTAACCACCGCCATAATTTTGACGACTTATCGATAAAAATCCCAATCGTGCCTAATTTTTACAATAAATATATAAAAAAATGATTTTTATCCATAATTGACTATTTAAACATGCCTCTCTTTCTTTGCACAAATCCTGTAACGCGTGGAAGATCTGAATGGTGTGGAATATGATGCAAGCAACTCGATTTATAAAATATACCACATTATGACGGAAATAAGCCTCTGTTGCTAACACCGAAGATGAACGCGGATGGTGCTGCATTAGTTTTAAAAAAGGGATATTTGTGTGTCACGGGCGGCATAAATCTAGAGTTCGCACTAGTGATTTCAATCGATACATCTCGAAATCGAATCGATGTATCCCATTGGAAAGCTCGAGATACCCCATCGAAAGACATTTACGGAGACCCATCTACTCCGTTGATAGGCTCGATGAAGAACGCGGAATGTACTGCATTCGTCTTTGCGATACTGGTGTGTCGCGGGCTGTATAAATCTAAAGGCTGTTTTACACGGTACACGGAATTGCGCAATCTGACGTACGTGCGAAGGCGCAATCAAAATTACGTTGTGTGAAGCGGTGAATTGCTAGAACACATGCGAGGATGCGTGGATGCGAGACGGCAAAATAGCCCCTGTTCTAATTTCGTTCATGCATTCGCGCATTTCCACGCCATTTTAGATATTAATGCAGCTCTAACCTGCGCAATTCCGTGCCCCGTGTAAAACGGCCTTAAGAATTTTGCCCGTAATTTCAATCGATATATCTCGAAACCGAAGCGATATATCCCATTGGAAGGTCAACCAAGATAGCATAAACATTCAATTTATGCCACAATTCGAACTTTGAACGCCAACTAATGGTGATACTTGGGAATCTTCTATCTTAAGTTAACTTGCCAAGCCATTAATATATTTCTAATTTTGAAACAATATGGAGTATTAGTTTCAATGTACGGATTATGCACAAAATCTTTTTTTATAAGATTAATGTATTTACTCAATGAGGGGGAAATGCAGCTGCGAGTAGCCAATCCCTTCGTGGCCGTGAGCGAACACTTTGATCTCATTTTTGAGATAATCTGGAGAAGATTTTGCTGAAGTGAGACGTATAATGAAGTGAATTAATGAATGTGAGAGCCTAATGCGAAGAAGCAGAGGCGCTGGAGAGACAGGGAACACTTTTCACAAGAGAGCCCTTTCAAAGAGATGAGCAGAAAAAAAGTGAAGCGCTGAAAATGCGTCTAGTTCAGAAATTCCCCCTTTCACAACCCTCTAAGCATACGTATTTAACAGATACGTCCTTCTACAATTGCAATGGCTTGGGCACCCTTTAAAACCCATGAATCGACACCTATGTTGCCATGCTATTCTTTTTGCCACCCCTATGACCTTGACTACGACCTCATTGGGTCAACGGTTGAATTTTCGTAAATGAAAGTTTTATTTTCTGTTTTCTCGTGTCCGAAAACCTAAGAATTGACTGCTTGGTCAATTAAATTCACACTTTTTCTATCTCGAAATTTTCAACATTGAAACCCCATATGGCAAATTAAAAATGTTTGTTTGGACCCACATTGTGAGGTCAAAAGGTCAAACTTGTTAAAGTTTGCTTGCACTCAAAATAACATATGATCTTTCCCCATAAGCAGTTATACCAATTTTCATGAATATTGCTCGAGGCGAAGTTACTAAAATTAGATGCCAAAAATGACACACGAACTTTGGGTCAGGCTGTACATATCCTTCGCCTTCGTTAGCGGCATCTTCAGTCTAAAAGCATGAATTTAACGTTCCTTCGTCTAGCAAACCACTAATTTCAACTCATACCCTGTTCGTACGACCTCGTTCTGTGTACCTCGGTATCCGACCAACGTACATTCACAATTCCGCGCTCATAGAGGTTATATTACCATATGAGGCTCCACTAGGTAGCAGTAGGAGTCCTAATGTGAATCCGCTCTCCACGGGTTAAATCGCACTATTAAATTTAACTGTGAATAGCAAGCTTCTAAAAAGATGAAGTAGAAGGAAATTATGAAAAAATACCGCAGATGAGAATCAATCTTGGAACTATGGCATGGAAATTGAGCGCCGTAACTACTGAACCACAGTAACACGTATGCAACCGTTGTTCTGTCGGGAATACAATTAATAGTTACAAATTAAAAGTTACAAATACGTTGAGCATTTTTAGTTGGTTAAAGAGAAGTACTTAAGTACCCAAATATATGCATATGATACACGATCATCTACAAAAAGAAAACAGGAACAACTCATAGCGTTTGACAACAAAGTGCTGAGAAGAATATTCGGCCCCAATACAGAAACAGTAACATTGAGATTAAGGAACAACTAAGACTTAAGGGAATTGAACAAACGTTCAGAAATTGTGGGCATAGTCAGAACCAGACGACTTAGATGTTGAAGACATGTTCTAAGAGGTGTCAGTGAAATGGTAAAAATGATATGGAAGGGGGATCTGGAAGGCACAAGACCACGAAGAAGACCAAGAATGTGCTGGAGCAATCAAGTGAAGGAGGACTTCAGAAAATTGGGAGTCCAACTAGAGCGACATAGCGGAAGTCAGAAGAACATGGGGGCGTGTGATTGGTGAATATTTAGGTTTCCCATGATCAAAATAGTAAGAGTAAGAACATAGAAAGCCAGCTTTGGCATTTTATCCTGTTGATCCTAATTACTTTACTGGCTTCTTCATTTCGTTCCTACTGCATTAGTTTCCTTGACTCTAGCGCGTTGTGGATGGGGGAGGTAAGATAGGGGGGAGGGACGGTTGCTTGGGAGGTCGCCACGCGAGGAAATGAGGGTCCTTTGATGACCATAGACGCACAGATTCCCCCAGCAGAGGAGTGGAGAGCGGTCAAAGAGCTAACTTCTTCGCCGCGGGAGAAATAAGGAGACCACGTGAATTGCTCGCTTCCGGGGAAAGCCCATTAGCTGCGACAGTTCCACTGCGGAGAGTCTCTTTGGCATTTCCTTTCCAGTCCTTTTTGGCCTCTTACCATCGTAAGATTCCACGCGCATAGTTTCACAGTTCAACACTTCTGCAGCCACGACTACCCTAGGTGGATGAAAACTTTTTTTTTTTGGCGGTACCAATGGGGAAAGGAAATGTTGTGGAATACTTAGAATTTGATGCTGAACGGAGATTTATTTTCCCTACGGGAGACAAATTTTTTATTTGGTTCATTTCATGGCAATAGACGAGCACCTGCATCGACTCTTTCCAACTGTGATGAAACTTGTTACTTACAAATCCTTCTCGTTTATGAACTGCGCATGCAACACGATATTCATTTCACTTGAATAATACTATGCTTAATTATATATTTAACATGATTCATAGCTACACAAGGTCATGAGATTAGCTGCAAACTACATTAATTGCATTAAAAATAAAGATTAACACAGAAACATAACTGGGAAAAATAATCAATGTTTTACAAAACTCTTTTGCGTACATACTTTGAAACAAACAAGCGCCATAAGCCACAGTTTTGGCGACAGTTAGGGTAGACAATGGTCATTTCCTCGTATTATTTTTGCACGAAATAATCCCATTTGTAAAATTATATTATATTTCTGTTTTCCCAAAATAAGTCCTTTGAGCAAAATATGGTGCGTTACCTGCTTTGGCTACTGGCTTCTATGTGTAAACTTCACTTGGCGTAGGTAGACTTTTCAATACCGCTTCGAGAGACTAATATCACCGTAGAGAATCAGCAATTTTGTTAGAAGGAAGAGCAGCCTCCAATGTCCGTAGCGTTGCTAAGTTATTTTTAATGGTATAGCGTTACGGCCACAGGAGTTCGAAAACTTTGAGCTAGCAACATCATATAATTGGTAAGGTGAGGTCTACGGCGTCAATAGTGAAACAGAAAATAAGTCTCCAATGGCCATATCGTTATGAAGTTAATGAAAACTTAATAACGTTGTCATTATTAAAATAATTTTTTCTTTAATTACAGCAAATATATTCACAGATAAACCACGACAGGAATGTTTTTCTTGGTTTTAGTGAATATCCTCACCACAATATCCCAATTGTATGAACTCAAGTTATTGTAATCGAAATCAACTAAAGGAGAAACATTGTCGATGGCGATAAACGGCAAGTCATTCATGCTTCATTTGAAAATGCTCATGAGAAGTGTACAATTTCACGCTAAAAACGCTGTTGAAGAGGTTATTGCTAGATTTTTATATTTCAGCCTCATACGCCACGTAGGCAAGCAGTTTAACATATTCAGAAACGAGGAACTTGAGAGGCCTTAGTTTGAGAAGTAAGAGCACTATAGCGAAGTAAATTATCGCCATTAGCGGGGTCAAGGTTTACAGAGAATCTTGCGCGAATATTGATGGTTTCTCTTATCAATTTCCGCGCTTGCGATGCACAAATTTTGTTATTGAAACATCTTCTGCTCTTTAGATAAGGTTTTTGACACGATAAATAAACAAACTTTGAGTAAACTACAACATAGAACAAGTAAAGTGATCTCTACGGCCTTAGTGGCGAAACAGAAAAGTTATCTCCCATGGCTGTAACGTTATTAATTTAAAAATACCCAATAACGCTACGGCCATTGAATACAACTTTTTTGTTTCACTACCAGGGCCGTTGAGTTCATTTTACCTTTTTTATCGTTTTGGCTTTCCAGTCATTTGAGCTAAATAAATTCACTCAAATAACTGAGACAAAATTATCAATACATGTGAGCCTACATTAAAATGATCCCTAGATGCTACGGCATAAACTTCATAGAAACAAAAGTGCTGGGATACACTTTCAAAAAAAAGATAGGTTTTGGGAACTCAATTTCCATTCAGCTATCCGCAACTCATCAATATATTCTATTCATGGTTTAAAAATATCTTGGATTCCGCAATTGCAAATTCGACTAACAAAAAAATTAAAAAAAAACGTTCGGAATAAAATCATTTTATGAAAACACATCGAAAAGAAAAAAAACCATAATATCCCATTGAATAAAAGCTATTAAACCGCAAGTTATTAATGTCCCTACATTTTATGCAAATGTGTTATTGTTCAACTGCCAAGTTTTTAGATGCACGTTTCCTTTTTCACAAAAAAACACCCTTTACACCAATAAAGTAAATAAATGCGCAAAGAAATCATTAATTGTGTAAACTGTTTGCTGGCAGGGGCGATGGCTGATATCTTGAGTGAGTGAAATTTTGCTTGAGCCTCCGCACGAAATATATTTTTTTCTACATTGCACACGGAACGTTAGCGCCGTGAAGTTCAGCTTCCGCCTTTACGTACCATATCCCTAACAATACTGACAACACGAGTGCTAATAAGATCACGGTCTTCAGCTTCAAACAGGACTAAGAATCCCATAAAAAACTCATCGCATAATTTATGAGAATATACAATAAAAAGGATGGAAAGAAAAATTCATGGCTTAGGTCGGGGTGAGCTTTACCCTCAATTATCCAAACCAGACTTCGGGTTGTATCACCGAGTGAGAGACATCTACTTTAAAAACTGGATATTCACCTCCTAGCATAAAGCTTCTTCACTGCTCGACCAGGATGAATCGACTAATTATAGCCTGTCTAATCGACTAATTATTAAGAGATGCATTTAAAGGCGTCATAAGAATCACCAATGAGCGCAAAACGCTTTTTGTTGACTACCTCCTTCCATCAAATGTTATATGTTTCACTCTCTTCGACAGTTTCCGAAAGTCAATTCTGTGGGTTTGTCATTACACTATTTTCAAGACTTCCTTAATATTGTTGCCTTGCTATGAAATATGACTTTGAATTGGAAAAAAATGAATTTTTCACGCAAATAGAAGAGGTAAATATATCATCTTTAATTTATAATTTAGCAGTATTTTATTTATAATTTATTTATAATTTCACTGTTTCTGTTAAATTTGAAATTTAACAGAAACAGTGAAGAATAAGGGCATTTTTAACTGAGTGGACATTTCGTTGTTTCGCAGCATTATTTGATGGGAGAGGACTTGAAGCAAGATCATCGCATTGATACAGTGGTATCTGCAATCTTAAAACAAAATGATTAGTAAAATGATTTATAGATTGAAATTTAAAGAATCTTTTTCCTCGCAGAAAATTGCTGATGGAAGGTAAGATAAGAACTTGTACAGGAATGAACTTTATGAACGAGAAATAAAAAAAAACGTTTAAAAAATAAAGCTAGGCGGATATTAACTACTCATTGCGGAAATACAATCTTTGAAATATATCTGGTCATGACATGCTACCGGCGAAGCCAATGAAAACTTCGCAGCAGTTCACAACTTCTCCAATCAAAGTTGAAGTGGGTGACGTTAATAAATACATATATTTATCGATATTCAAGTAATCACTGCCTTCCAAAGAGGAAGTTCTCCTTCTATCATCCAAGTCAAGATGGTATTCCGAAAAATATTATTTTTTCCTTCACAAACAGGTGACTTACAAAGACTAAAATAAGAATGCATAGAAAAATGCCTAGCAAAGTTCTCCCACAGGAGTTTAACCCTTTCTAACCCGAAACTGCTCTGGGAGAAATTAAATTTTAATGCTTCTCATTTTAAAAATGTGGAAATTTTCTTCTCAATCATAATTATTGTGGCAGCTACATATTTTGCCATTAAACGTTAAAGCACAGGAGAACACGAATTTCAAATCTTTTCTGAATAGAGCAGAAAATATATACTTTTTTGATGTTACTTAGAAGCAACATTGGGTTACAAGGGGTTAATGATTTCAGAAGTATATAAACATTCAAATTCATGCAGGCCCCTATGAAAAGAGCGGGATCACTATCGTACATTTTTATAAAATATACATGCAGAATTATTTGAAAGATTCACAGAATGGCTCCTTACAATCTTCTAAGTGACTATATTCACCAAAAATGGCCACTCTGGTAAGCCCGGGGAAAATATCCAATTTTCTTTGAATGTCTATAATTTGGACAACAGTGAGACTATAATTTTTAAAATACCTGTATCTTAGAGTGATTATTATTATTATTTTCACTACATAGTGAGAAAATTAATTTAATTTAAATGGGAAGTATAATATAAGTTTCGCAACTGTATAAATTTTTTTTCTCTTTTAGTACCAACCTGTTTGGCTGACTGTGGCACCACGTCGAATTTTGCCTTTTGGAAGCCAACTTCGTATTTTTTAAATATAAAAATTGGGTAGTTTTCAAATTTCATGTCCTTTTAAAGAGAATATTTCTATTTTTTTTAGTAGCGATACGACAAAGGATACGGGGGAAGTTTGCAACTCTGTAACAACATGGATGATCTCTGTTTCTAGGTTATAAGCTTAAACCTCATAAACAACAAGGAGAAGGCGATCATATGAAAATGGGTAATTATCTTGCTTATCTTGAAGGTCACATGCCTAGCAAATTTCAGCATAAGATAATATATTTATTAATGATGCCTCACATCACAGAGTAACCATTCATAGTCATAAAAACATCTCATAGCAACTATTATATAAAAAATAATAAAATTCTATGTATCTGCAAGCGTGTCTCTTTTAATTAAAATGGTATTTACTTTATTAATTGACAGATAAATATTTATAATAAAATTTTATTTTCATATACCTACTTTCAAGAAAATTTACTATGACATATTTTCTTACTTGCATTCCTAGGTGGTAAATAGTATTGTCTATTTAAATTATTGCAATAGACTTAAACAGATTTTATTATAAAAAATCATGAAATTATTGCTTATAAAATCAATAAAAGTGGATAAATTATGTTATATCTTCACTGATCCAATATAATTGAGTACCCATCCTTAATAGTTCGAGTTAATAATTAAAGTTGAGCTCTACACACACCTATTGAAACCAACCTCCGAGCTGAAACACTGAGTGGGTGTATATGTGTTATATCCATGCCGTTCATAAAACCAAAGTGGAGCTCAATGATTTTGGAGTCGCACGGGCCATAAATCAGCATTGGGCGTCAGGCGCCATAAAATCTGTTCCCCTAAAATAACTCGCCGGGTCATTTTCCTCGTACTCTGTCCGTTCATTCAAACGACTTGAGTGGATGCATTTGGGAAATGACTTGATATCGAAGAGAATAATCAGAGCAGTAAACGTAAATGGCTGGACGGCAGATATTCATCCATAAAACTTTTACTGGTCTCCAACGGCAAAGCAGAATGGATTTACGAGTATTTTAACAGTGAAAATATATCGCAATTGCTCCAAAGGCGTCACTTAAAAGTAATTTTCTCCTCTTACTTTCAATTTATAGTAATTTAAAGTAGCGCACCTATAATTTGCCTCTCGGAGGGTTTTTTTTTAACGCCAATGCTTTCATATTTAAGTGGCTCTTTGTCCAAAATACCTAAGAATATTGCCAATGCATGTCACAATCGCTCATTAAGGAGCGCTCGAATACGGTAACAAAAACACCACTACGGGTCGTTTGACCTCATGCAAAAAGAGACTTTTTTGGAAATACTTTTTTGATTTTTTCATTAATTGCATGACATTCATTAGATTTTGGTTGAAAAATGCACCCATTATGATGCAATGCTGTGACATGCAACTTTTTATGAGGCAGTGGTTGTAATCCCATGCATAAATTATATCAATTACTGTTACCGCAGAATCCGCTCACAATGGTTTCATTGTAATTAGACCAAATGGGTTGATCAACCGGATGGCTAAAATTCTTAATCCATTGAGAATATATTTATGTTACCCTCCTACATGTACTGAAGACTAGCATTTAAAAGCCTACCCACTCTCATTTATCCTTGAAACGCCATTAGTAAGTTGATTTTGTTTGCCTAAAAAATAAATTCAATGGGTATATTTTTTTATCCTCGAAAAGTTTTGCCTCAGAGTGCATCAAAAGATTCTCATAGTCGCAGCAAAAGAGGAGTCCTTCATTACCATATTCTTCTCTAAATATAGAAATAAATACAAACTTTTTAATCTTGGGGACTTAATTGTTGGTAATTTAGGTCAATATTTATCATTATTATTTATATTTTCAAAAATATGCCGAGCGAAAAAAATTGCGATTCATTAATGTATCGATCGGAAAATTATTTTTTCACCGAACTATGAAAATGACGAATTTTGAGAGGGGAGATGCATTATACAGAAGAAAAAACTTGGAATGAAGGATTTACATGATAAAGCGTGTTTAAAAGCTTTTAAATTTAATTAAAAAGTCATCAGCCTAAACCGTAAGAAATTTCTTCTTTCATTTTTTATCTACCGCTAATAGCCTTGATCATTAGGGATCGGCACTCTTTGGGGGCACAAGAAATGCCGGCTCCCAGACTCAGGGGGCACCGCATTTATAAGCAGAAGAGACCTTCCATGGACACCCCTCGCCGGACGCCTCAAACCCAGAAGACTGTTTTCTATTCATTCAACATCTATGCATAATGTTTGTGCCTCTGATAGGAATTTGTTTATTATGAGGCAAGGCTGTCCACTACTGCCGTTAATTTTTTAACGTGTACTCTGAAGAAATGGTAAGAGTGATGAGTTGGAATGTGGAGTAATAGTGGGGGGAATGATGTTTACAGTGAAGTTCGCGGATAATCAGGCGTTGATCAGCCAGTCAGCGAGAGGGATGCAGGTTCTAGTGGATTGAACCAAAGTTATTCGGTTTTAAAAAGCATCGCTAGCTGGAAATGTGGAACTGAAGGTAAAAATAGGTGGTCAATAACCTTAAGCAGGTACAGCATCACATTGAAGAAAAACGGACACAGCTGTAAGTACATCAGGAAGAGAATGCTAGCAACGGTGGCGTTCATGAACAGGAGGGGGCTTATGAGACTATCGTTAGTAAAGAGATTGAAGAAAAGGCAAGTGAAGAATCAGATCTGAAGTGTTGGGCGGAAACGTGGACAATTGGGAAGGAAAGCGTGAGAAAACTGGAGGGGAGCGAGATGTGGGTTCGGAGAAGATTGCAGAAGGTGACGAGGACGGAGTTGAAGAGGAACGACGAAGTGATAATCTTCAGAGGTGCCTTAAAATGTCAACTCTTTCATATTTAAGTTCTTCTCTGTCCCGCAAACCTATCTAACGATTTAATCGTTGGATTAATCTTCCTCATAGGATAATCCTCAAAATTGTTAGAATAGCAATGGCTGATGCCTGGTTTCGCTGATGGCAGGACCCGCCCGCCTTTGTGACGGTGCGGCATTCCTCGTCCCTTCCCTTCCTTCCCTATCCCGACCCAGGAGGCGTCGTCGGGCTCCTATCGCGGCGGCGCCTCCTTCCTTTCTCCTTCCTGTCCTCCCCCTTCTGGGTGCAGAGGTGAAAAACTCGCGCTTACAGACCCTGACCCCGGGAGTGTATCCTCGCGAGCCCGCCCTAGGAGTCTCGTTCCAGCTGTCCCGCAAACCTAGGAATATGATCACCGCATGTTAGAATCGCTCATCAAGGAGCTCTCGTATCCGGCAAAAAAATCTACGGGTCGTTTGGGCTCATGCAAAAGAAGGCACAGACTGACATAGAAGAAGATAAAAAATACCCAAGTCAAGAATCTTACGAATGATTTGACGCAGATCAGCAACAATCTTTTTAAATTTCGTTGGCATGAATTCCTTCGCAGTATGATTTTTCAGCTGCGTTGATTGTTGGCTTTGTCTGGGGCAGCCGCTAAGGTGTTCTTATGAGCTCGGAGATTTTCGCCTCACATTTCATCGCTTGTTCGTTAATTTTTGGCCAAAAAAAATTGTAACGAGGCCCCAGTCTCCATTTTCGATAGATATGGCTGCGTGTGACTTTTTCCTATTTTCAAAAATATAGGGAACCTTAAAGGGCCCTCGTTTCACAAGCATTGATGGCATTAAAAGAAATCGCTGACAGTTATATGGGCTAATCCCAAAGTTCGAATTTGAGAAGTGTTTCGAGGATTTGGAAGAAGCGCTGATACGAGTCAATAATACCTAATGGAATCCATTTTGAAGGTGAAAACAATAATTTAAAGTTTTTCCTGGATATACAATTTTTTTGCAATGACCGCCGTGAACTGGACTCTAGGGAACAGTTAGAAATTTTAAAAAATATTGAAAGTCAGGACAGTACTCTTATAAATGAATATCTCCACCAATCCTTTTTCCCTATTCTGGTGTCCGTTTTAAAATTCATCTAGTAACCAGGTAACAATAATAAGATAAACAAATCATAATTAGCGCCTGAAGATGATGATACTTCATTGAAACCCGGGTCGCGCTCTGATAAAAAATAAGTGGTATAAATAATTGTGTATGTCCAGAAAAAACTTATAATGGAATACCACAAAGTAAACCAAGAGTTGGTGGATTTTGAATAATAATTTAGACGAATAAATAAATGTGTTTTTCAAAAAACTAAAATTCCCATTATTTTCCAACTCCCAGCGATCCCTTTTATTTCCAATATCCTTACCGCACTCTTTGAGTCGCTGCGTCGTTGAGGGATAACAAGAGAGCATCGGAGGAAAAGGCAGTGGCACAGTTGGAGAGCGATCGTAATTTGTTCTTCCGATGGATTACCGAGACGCGGAGACGACTGCCGTGGATTAAGGGGTGCGCTTGGTGGAGGACCGTTAAGGAGGGGACGTGGTCTCACGTTAACCACCGATTGATTGACCCTCGAGGGCTCACATGGAAACAGTACAGGCGGTCACGATCTTCATCAACCGACCACTCCATAAAGTAGGACCGCTGACCTTGCTCTCGTTTCCAATATCTCACCCTCAACCCCCACACATTGCACCCCTTGCGTAGAGAAAACGTGATCCGCGACCCTTACTGGTCAATTAAGAAACAGACGACACCACAGAGTAAACACAAGCTTGAGAGGTTTCCGACTTAAACACATGCGACCAAGATTGAGATGGCAAAATCCCAGATCACGGTTGGTTGACTCACTACGGCTATAACGATAGATAGAAATAAAATCACGCCGTGAATTTCTACACAAATTGAATTTATCGACTTGAGTTATGACCATTTAAGTTGAAATCGTTTTCGGTGTCACAAATATCAGTTGAGCTTGACAAAGTGATTTCATTTCTATATAATTTTTCTATGTATAGCCACGTGGTTCTGCCTCCAAAGGAAGCCTGAAACCGTCATCTACGATAGCGTTAGTACAAAATGGGACCAGGATACATTTTTAATTTTTGTTATGTCCATATCAAAGTTTAAAAATTCCTCCGGAACGACCAGTAAAAACATACAATGAATGTCAGTGTGTTGGTGCTATGTATATACAAGGAATTTATGAGCAATTTGTTAACCTTCCGTGGGGCGCGGATCTGATTGGCACAGCTTTGGTTTTTTTCCATTTCTCCGGACCACTTTGAGACATAGACCCTTGATGTTTATTGTAGCTCTTTATTTTGACACGCTTTATACAGCCTTTCACTTTTTGCATTTATGCCGACATATCGGTGGCGGATTATTCAGCATAATTATGCAAAATAATGGCACAATAAAGCAAAATAAAATCATTTTTTGATAAATTAGTTAGCAAAATAAAAAACAATGATCTTATAGAATTCACATGCTAAAATACATTACATATAATAATACTTAATAGCCTAAAGAGCACTTTCAATCGCACCTTGCTGGATCGGTTTGGGGCCATATGACGGCATGTAAAGGGGCATCCAAATGTACATATGAAAAGCACGGAAGACATCATGAAAGGGTTAAAATACACCAAAAATGGTGCTTTAAAATTTAAAGGCTTTAAACTTAAAAGGTTTAATCGCACCTTGCTGGATCGGTCTGGGGCCATATGACGACATGTAAAGGCATAGCACGGAAGACATAATGAAAGAGTTAAAATACACCAAAAATGGTTCTTTAAACTTAAAAGGTGTACCACTGAGCCATGCTAAGAGTTAATAATGTATTTTTACATCTGTGCCTGTCAGGCGCATTGCTCCTGAACTTAGCAATTCCAATATTGCGCCTGACGAAAGGTTAAAATAATACGTCATCTTTGACTTAGTTTCCAAGTTTACTCATGCCATTATGGTTAAGTAAGATCCCAGTCAACGCAACAATTGTGGCCACAATGTGGCCGTACTGTGGTCATAGTGGGTTGCCATTATGGCCCCATAGTGGTTTTCACCCTCGGCCATAGTGTGGCCAAAGAGTGGCTCGCCATAATGTGGCTTAAGTGTGGATAATACACTTTCTTTAAATCAATTGAACCCCAACTTCCATTTTAATAACTTACCAACTAACCTGTATAAATAGCAACCGTAATATACTTATGTTTACCAATGCCTGGTTTGCCAATCTGTGGCATTCCTGAGACGATCCACTGTGTGGCCATAGTTTGGCATGTTTGGCAAGCAAAACTATGGCTTGCCGCTAAGCAACCACAGTCTGGCCATAATATGGCAAGCTATGGCTAGCCATAGCCATAGTTGCCACAGGTAAACCACAATTCGGCCACAGTGTGGCCATAATTGTTGTGTTG
Source organism: Ischnura elegans (assembly GCF_921293095.1). Taxonomy (NCBI): domain Eukaryota; kingdom Metazoa; phylum Arthropoda; class Insecta; order Odonata; family Coenagrionidae; genus Ischnura; species Ischnura elegans. The sequence goes on along the minus strand of NC_060253.1, from coordinate 82,901,069 downwards.
ACTGGGATATTATCCATCGTTTTGCAAAGAGGAGATGTTATTTTAACCGGACGGACTGGTTTCTTCCCTATTTTGTCACCTTCCTTCAAAATACGAGCTCTACCACACAACATCATCACCCAGAAGTCTACTGTAACCATGTCAAATCAGTGCATCGTATAACAAATACTGTACTGAAAGACGTGTTGGTATTCTGAAAAGATTGATACTGAAAATCCTTTGATGAAACGATAAGCAGGTGGGCATATTACATCCACGCACAGAAGAAGAATGAAATTTGATTCAAATCTATGCCCCAGAACATCCGACAATGCCACGGGTTTAATCGTCCTGCCGCTCCATTAATTTCCCAAGGGCCATTTTCTCGATTTCATTCAATCAGGAATTTGAACCGCCCCCTTACGACCACTAAAGTAGCTCACCACCGATTGCCTTTATTTAATTCGGGGATTATTAAGTCCCTCAACTCCGAACGACGCCATTTAACGTGCTTGAAGTGCCTCAACCAGCAAGGAACACTTCTTTCGTAATGGCCCGACGAGCAAGAGCAAAATTAAGAGCCATGACCCATTAATGCAACGACTTGCATCGACAGCCATTCACCACTGATGAATTTCGGCGAAGCCGCCGTAAAATGGGATTATCCATGGGAGCAACCAGTCCGTGCTGCAGAAGCTTGATTTTTTATGCCATTATGGCCAACGCCCGACGATGAGCTTGAAGCGATTAGTTTATTCTCAGTATTTACAATATATGCGATGGTATTAATTGTGAGAAATATCATTCAAGAGTTACGAACCCAATGGATGTAATAATTAAGAATATTAATTTAGTTTTACAGCGCAAATTATAGCTCTTTCCTCCATGTAATTCGGATCGCTGTTCCCGTCAGCGACGCGAGTGACGTTATGTCATATTGCGTCTTATTTAACCCTTTAAAAGACGCGTTTGCAGACAACTTATTTAAAGGCAGACTGCAATATCTTCCATTATAATTTTCTTGTATACGTATTAACGATTCTTGAACCTCAACCTCGAGTGAATATAAAAAACATGAATGAGTTTTGCGCATGCGTGACGGAAATTGCAAAATCCTAGATCACTCTATGGGTCTGATTTAATTAAGAACAGAACTTTGTGTTTTATACTGGTTTTAAAAAATTCTAAGACTATCTTTGGTTAAAGAAATTAGTTTTGAATTATATAAACAACAAAAGAAAACAAAAAGTTGTGCACTTATGGAAAATGAAAAGTTAGAACTAAGTCAAACGATTTTTTTCTCTTTATGCGTCGTCTGATTGGCTGACTACGACGATAGCGAAGAAAGATTTGGTGTTTTCCCGTTGAATTGACTTCGTGAAGAGTTCTCGGGATCGCCACCGGGTCAGGAACTGCATTACTATCGACTTTCCGATTTCCGATGTCCTCATAGCCGAGCCGGAACTCTTCCTACAACGATAGCGTTTATCTTCAAGTGGCTTATTTAGATTAGAAATTCTATTTAAACAAATTAATAGCTCTCGTAGAAAGAGAAGCATCATGATTTAAATATGTACAATCTGGACAATTTAAAATGAAATCAATCGATTCGGCTTTTACTTTGTGAAAATCCATGTTGAAATGAAAATACACAACCACGGTAACTTTTAACTGGATAATTATTTATTGGTACGACGCGTACCAATAAATAATTATTAATAACATTAATAATTAATAATATTAATAACAAGGCGCCATTCTCAGGTACTTGAGAATGACTCCTCAGCGTCGAAACGCGTCGTACCAATAAATAATTATCCAGTTAACAGTTACCAGGGTTGTGTATTTTTATGGACAATTTATATGAAAAATAAAATAGAAAAATAATAAAAAATAAGCCAAAAATCAAGTCTTTGTAAATTCTAACGCGTAAATAAAGCTGTTTGATCGCATGTGCTTTCGACATTTAAACAAAATGTATTTCGAGAGTTCAATATATACCATCAACATTGTATGAGATGTCTTCGAGGAAATATACTATCATATATTGATAATTTAATGCGGCTAAAGTAACGTCTTGATAGCAACCGATAAGCATGCACTTTCAGGGACCGTTTGAGGACATCAACAACATGTTTAAACCCTCTCTACCTAGACTTGCACGAAATGTTCCATAAGATGTTGACACTGATTCTTTAGTTCCTTCGCTGACAATATCGAGAATTCAACATCATGAGGTGCCATGCTGAATTAAACTGACTGGAGCACTTAGGTACCCATCGACAGGTAGGCACTCCTGCAGATGAGCTATCACTTATACCGTGTACGTAATTTATTACTTGATCGAAATTGAGCGTGTTAGGTTCATAATGGGCGCTAGTTGACGGGTCTGTCACTAGGTGGCTTGGAGTGCAAAGCCGTTCCTGGGACACGTGCTCATGCTCACTCATCCGGTTGCCAGCATACCCCGCAGTTATAACCATGACTATCCAATATATTAACTTACATTGGGTTTGAGTTATAATTATTTAACATACAATCCCATGTCCCAACAGAGCGATCACTTGACTTAAGTCGAATTCTCCAGACCAATATCAATGAATTTTACGAGCTCACAGGCTTTAATCATGGGAGAGAAGGTGTTACCACAATTGGCTATTGAATTTGTGATTCCTGTATTTTTGAGGTTTCAACGTTGGCCTCCGCATTTGATTCCGGCGCATCCACTATGATTGTTTATTTATATATTGGAGATTTAACCTTCCTCAACCATCACCTCGTTCCCCATTTAAGCGAAATATTAGAATCAACTGGCCATTGTATATTACAATGGTACATGTAGTCTTACCACCTTTTCCCTTAAAAATATTCTGAAAATAAAGTTTTACACTGCGATTCCTCTGAAAGTTGATTTCTATATTTCGGAATTTTAATAAACGTTTCGCCGATAGCTGACGACTCAATCTGGGATGCTGAACAGGGTACGCGCGAAAATTAAATCCTTTATCCATATAAAAACTTTCGCAAATTCATTATTTGCATCTTCCAGGCTACAATTAAAAATATTTCCTTCACAATGGCCCGACGAGGAGTAATATCAAGTGCCCTAAAACCTCATTTATCGACAGCTATTCAAAATTGATGTATTCAAGCGATGCCAATGTGTTAACGGTATCTCAATCTATCTGTCAATGTGAAAAAAAGGACAATTAACATTGAATTTTGACCATGCAACCAAGATTAAATTGGTTAAGTTCGAGAGTTAAGAATGGGTTTGATTGGCTGACCAAGACGACACCGCTTGCTAGCTAATGTTAATTTCTATTACAAATTAAATTTACACTGAAAGTGACACTCAAGTAGAAGAAAGTTATCACGATTTCGATGAAAAATATTTATGTATGCATCGATTCCTAACTATTTCCATTACCCATAATAATGCCAAAGTTGGAGTTGGAATTTCGCTTCAGCATTCAGTTTCCGGGGAGCCAGATTATTATTCTTATGGGAAATGAAAATAGTAAGCAATTGCTCTCTCTACTCATAAATATTTTTCATTGAAATCGCTTTAATTTTCGTCTTCCTGAGTGTCACTTTCAGTGGAAATTAAAGTTGCAATAGAAGTTAACAGCATCAAACAAGCGCTGTCGTCTTGAACGGGCTTTCATGCATTCACTCCGAGGCAATTTAGCTCATTTAACGTCCCACGACCACCAGGCAACATTTCCTCCGCAAATGGCCCGACGACCGTGAGCAAAATTAAGAGCTATAACCCATTGATACAACGATTCATATCGACAGCAATTCACCATTGATGAATTTTCCGTGACGCCCACGTGTATACGGTCTCTTGGGTAACGATATTTACGCCTTTTCGGAGCGTTGATGGAGAGAATGAGTGACTTTGGACGGTGAATTGAATGCGAGAAAGAGGAAAAAAATCATGCAGCTCTGCTCTTCGAATTCAAAGGCCAATTTATGACGTGCTTTCAACCTCACAATGTATGTACCTACCTTTTGCGTTGATGCTTGCACTAGGAAAATTGCATCAGGCACACGGTAAAGTTTACCATCGCTTGCGCGATTGCATGAACATGACTGAAAGAAAAATAGGTCCCGTTTCAAAATCTGTAAGAAAAACATACAATTTCGTTGACGTTCATTCAGCACGTCGTGAAAATATAGTGACTTTCGTGTGGACGAATGTTTATTTCAAGAAATGCCAACTGTCTTCGAATGATACATGATTGTAAATTCCCTAATACAAATTGCTTGCACCAGAACTTCGTTGTTTCAATAGGTATCCGTATTTCCAAAGGGGAATAAAGATATTTATATAAAATTGGAAAATAATTTAGATGCTAGCCTCCCTGAAATGACATACTTTACCACTGTCCGGCACTGAATTATATCTACCATCACGTCATTGGCAACATTGTTCTCAAATATCTTCCCATAAATTTTGAAAAAAAAGCTTAATCATTTCATGCGCCAACAATTACACACCTGTTTACCAATTAAATGCTTGTATCAAAGAAGTAGAAAATATAATCTGGCTGGCCATGAGCTGAATAAAATGAGTAAACGTGCCATACATTATGTTATGGCCGTAGCGAACGAGGGGATTAAATTCCCTTATGCGTTTTGGAGACACAATTTTGAGCGTACCCCCTTTTAACTGAACCCCACCTCTCTCTCCGCAAAATACTCGGAAAATTTTCCTTGCATTTTGCCCAAACTTTTGCAAAATTCTTACGGTAAAATCAGCTATTTAATAATTTATATGATTTTTAATGGATTTTCGTAAACCGTATCCAGTAACCATGCAACAGTTTTGAATAAAAACAAAATTGTGAGTAGTCCACTGTTTACGATAGAATTTGTAAAAGAATAATGAAGTAAATATTTTCTATTCTAGTTAATCCCTTTCAGAATCAATTGCCAGATTTTATTTATTCACTTTCTAACATTTATTCTAGAAGTAAAAAACTGTCTCGATACATGCACCATTTTCTAAATGGAATACGGTTATTTCTACTCAATTTAATTTCTTTGCTCCCAATGAGTACGAAATATTAGCTCCTATTGGCCGTAAATAATACATTGGTTCATATATTAACACCACCATTTCTCTTACGTAAAAAATAAACCGAAAATACGGTTTAAAATCCGATTCCAGTGTAACCTGATCACTTTATTTTGGATATAATAATCTTTTATACACAAATTCCGCCGTTAGCTGACGACTGAATCTGGGATGTTAAAAGGGCACGCGCGTAACATTAAAACCCTTTATCCATCTCCAAGCTTACGGTCCCTCAATTATTGCAACACCTCTAATAGTAACTAATAATAGTAAAATCAGCATATGAGAATAATAACCTGCGTGGAAGGGCTCCTTGATGCGATACCGGCGAGTCCAGGGAAATTGAAGTGCTTAGGGATGATGAAGAGAGGAGAGAAATGCATATAGAGGGTGACCCAGTTACGCGCGGGAAGCACCTTGAAATGGCCCCTGACTCCCATCGCCTTGGTACGAACAAACACACGTAATATGCCCGCGGCCAGGGACGCAAACACGCAGCGAAAAACCAGTCCTCTTAGCGTGGGAAGAATAATGAAACGCATCTCGGCTCTCAAACGGCGAATCGAGCGCCTCATTAGGGGCAGTGGCGAGCAAACATACCACTCTAGATCGGGCACCGCCCCGCGTCTACGGCTGAGCCTGAATTATGTCCCTTTACAGAGGTGATCAACAATGCCTCCACTGATACATGGCGGCCTTATCGACCTGACCCAGATACGAATGAGTCACTGCTTAAGAAATAAATAGCAATGTTTTCGAGGTATCCTCCGGCATGACTTGGAGGAATTCGCTTGGACTTCGGACTTCCCCATAAAATTTATCCATTTCCGCCCATAGAAGCCATTTGGCTACACCCTACCGTGCTGGGCAAATGAGGCTCTTGATGAAAAAATGCGCAGTATTTTGTTTTCAGATTGTCAAAAATATGCTGCTTGTGGTGTTGTCAATCTAACCATTTATTTGTTTATTTTTGAAGATGGCAGAAATAATCCCTCTTGCTGAAAGAGACGGGATGAAAAGTAAAAATAGAGGGACATTGAAACGGTGATTTTAGCATTCCTTCATCCAAAACTATGCTTTCCTTGAAGATTTGATCCTCCTTACGCTGGTAGAAAGTAGATCAGATTAGATTTTGACATCATTCCCGCCCAGTGTGGCCACGGATCATTCTGAGAAAATGTTTTGATGAATGAATCAACGAAATATTTTTAAAGGATAACGGAGGGCCATAGGATCGAAACACCTAAATGTCTTCAAAATCGCTAGCAGAACTTTTCCTGGACGTAAATGGGTTAAGGTTCCGACTTCTGTTTCCACGCTGCACGTCATCATCGCGGTTACGCATTAAACACACAATAATGTGCACATTTACTTTTGTGCGAACAATTGTGTGTGTATCTCCGATGATGACTAGCTGCGTCGAAACTTAAGTCGGTATAATAAATTTATGTGAAATCACGAAATTCTGGCTTTTAATTTTCAATAACAATATTTTTGTAAAAATTAGGGCTAGGAGTTACACACCATTACGGTGCATTTATTTTCTGATTGTGAGTTTGCGTACCTTAGAAAGTAAATACTAGAAAGAAAAAAAAACAATTTTCTTGTTTTGCGACATCGTGAAAGTATTTGTAAAATTCTATTTTAAATATAAATACTTTAAAATAAAATTTAGAGACTTAAAAAAAATATTTATGTGAGTTTCTGCTTCCACTGCGTAACAGAAAATTTATTATAACTAATGCTTTTCTTTGGAAACTGCTTTCGCATGGCCGCCAAGAAGGTGGCACCGATGTGCTGTTTCTCTCTCTGCGTAATCTGATTGGCCGCCAGTCCCCTCGGATTTTCGGGATTGAAGGGGCTAGCCGCACAATAGAGACCGGGGTGAAAGAACACCGTAGACACCTCCGGATAGGACAGCCAGAAAAATCGGCATTGGTCGAGCACAGCATCCATGAAAACCACACGATTCTCTGTGAAGATACGAAGCTCCTGTGTCGGTCCCATGGAGCCCAGGATCGTTCAGTGAAATAATCTTTTCTGATCTGACAGAGACTCGACAACTCGATCAAAAGAGAAAATATGAGACCACGTGTTTGATATCCCCCAGTGAAATTTGCCTTCGTAATACTTTGAAGTCGGTTAGGACTCGGTAGGAATTTCACTGCAATACCAGCACCATCTATTTGCCATTCATTTGTCGTTAGGGGATAGTTTTTTATAGTTTAGTTTCCGATTTCACTACGGTAGTATGGATATCAAAATCGGACAAAATTCTAATAATACAAGAATAAAGGAGGGAAAAGTTTAAGTGTATCCCTTATGATTTCTACCTTTTTGGTGAATTGACGAAGGATTTACGATTGAATCATATCACTTTATTCTATTTTCGTATTTTAATTTTACATGTCTTATCAAGCCTTGAACCAATTTTGACTCTTAGCAAGAGAAGCGAACTAGCGAAGGATTAAGCAAAAACCTTTTTTTTTCCGACCAAACTTTCATTTTAATGAAAAAATGGAACCTTCCGCTGTCTCGAATGTCATGCGAGTCCTTTACAGCCTTAATCAAGCCCGTGAATCTGAGAAAATACCCTAAAAAAACTCAAAACCATTATGGCAGCATTATGGAAATGAATGAACTATTTTGAGGGTCAATTAACTAATGATGAATGAAGAGCGAAAATTTTAAGCGTGTAAAATACGACGGATGAGAGTGTGGCATTTATTCTAATGGTGGCAATTAATTTTAATGGGATAGCAATTATCTCCTCCTCATCCCGCGAATAGCACATGCTCGTCTCCTCTTATCTCCAACTCATCCTACATGGGCCCTCTAATCCTTCCTCGCGGGAGATAAGCCAGGAAACAAGTGAAGAGCGGGCTGCTACCTCGAATGCACTTAATTGAGAGGTGCTCCCGCGGCGGTTGCGGCGGTGGCGCCGCGTAGCGGTGAGCCGAAAGTCGGCTATTCGACCAAAATATGAAAATCTGATTCAATAAATGTGAAAGAAGGCTCAGTTAAACATTTAATTTGCTCAAAGGAATATGGGATCATATTTTCATTGGGAGGAAGACTAGCCTAATAAATGAACATCGTCCCATCTAAGACGCCAACTCGAAGGCAATGAACTACACACTACGGTCCAGTAAAATCCGAAATTTATTTATGTGCAAAATAAAAAAAACCGCAATAACATTGATAATACACTGAATTGTTGCCGTGATTTTACACTAAGACCATGCTAATTATTATTTTTGAAATTATCATGAAATTATTCACAAAAAAATCGAATTGCGAGGGAGTAGGATTATTTTCCTCTTTTATGATGACTGGAATGGACGAAGTTAAATTCTCACTGTCACCAGTAAATCCTAAACCATCGAAGCACCAAGGTAAATGCTAAATAGGTGCCAACTCTTTCCGAGGATACTTAAGACTCATCAACTATAATTAAAACAGCACCCGCAAAATGATTAGTTTTTGGGAAAGTAAAGCGAACTCAAAGTCAAAGAACTCAAAGCGAACTGACAGATCTGAACTAAGTTTATATATCCTCCAGAAAATAGCCGCGGTTAGCAATGGGTGAACTGCTTGAAGTAGCATTGCTAATTGACTACTGTCGGCGTCAAAATGATGTGCCGCCGTGCTTTGCAAATTTATATCTGGACTTCAGTACATGCCATAATAATTATTATATGATCCATAATCTATAAAAATATTGATATTTGTGAATGTTGATGACTTCTATTGATGCCATGTTGCCGGGAATCAAAGTTTCGCGCGCAAGACCAGGCAACGCAGCATTCCTTCGCTCGTGCTCGTATTTCTTTAATGCCCATATATTACAATCTATACTACATATAAATAATGTATTTTCATGTAACGGAAAAATTGCAAATGAATTAAGATGTTTCTATCAATTTTTTTTTCTTTCGGGGTAAACTGTAGGACCAGATAATGTTTAAATATTTTCGTTATTTTACAACAAAATATGCGTTACATAAATACGAAAAAGCCATTATATTTATTTGCATTAATGTTTGCAACTTATTGTGGAAGATTAATGTTGTAGACCTAGTAGTTTTCCCTAGGTTGAGGTACAAAGTTTATGAAGTTGACAAAACGGCTAATTTTACAGTGCGCGGAGTCATTTATTGCACTGGAGTGTCTACATTTTTGAATATTTCATAAAGCATAAAATAAATCAGAATTAAGAATAAAATTTCCTTTAAAATAACGTATTATTTATTACTAAAGCATGCACTGAATTCCAGATATAAATTTGCAAAGTACAGCGGCACATCATTTTGACGCCGGAAGTAGGGGATGATTTATGGTGAAACAGAATAGCCCGTAAAAATATTTTAAATTTAATTTATATAGAAAAACTGGTTTTTTCTATGCCATTATTTCAGAAATTAAAATTTAGCTTCTCACGAAAGCAATTCAATCAAATAAAGTATTTTATAACAATATCATCCATATTTCGTTTACATAAAAATAATTTAGGCTGTACTACAATATGCGTTGCGATGAAAATAAAGCTTTTGAAACTTAATCTTCCAAATGCATAATTGTAAGAAAATGAATGAAGATACGGATATAATGACTAGTAAGGATCATCTGAATCGTGAAACAGAGGAGCCAAACATATGGAGGAATGCTATTTCAGAAATAAATTAGAGAAAAACTTTCAAGCTGCAGAAACATCATTACGTTAATTCTTTTAATAGACGTAAATAAGTAGGTTATTAAAAGGAGTAATCATCAAACGTTTTAATTCACCACCATTTGTTTTACACGCCAAGTCGCATCGGGTCCAATTTCAAAGAATAAACAAGTATTCTATCCCTCGTGTACAATCAAATGAGAGGAAATCCTCATTCGGCATAAAATTATCGCCGCTACATTGAGCACCAATTTCACCAATATTAAATTAAAAACAGAATGAAAAGGATTAGTATTGCTCGAAATGACACTGCAACATTTATGAAATAAAAGTTTTAAATAAATGAAAACAAGTCATCGGAAATCTGAACGGGGTCACCCCCAGATGCGTAAATTCCATAGAGGAAAAAGTGAACCTGGAATCGAACCAGGATCTTTCATAATCAGGCCAAAAGGGAACCTGCTCCTACCAATCTATACGGGAACCTTAATTTAAGTGTGGTTATAGAAGTAATAACTGTAACAGCTCAAGCTGTCACATTCGATTTTTTTAGCAAATTACCGTAAAAGTTAATGTGATAAAGTTTCTACAGACGATATTTCATGGCATCAGAGGACATGTTACGGTCGGTGTATGCCGCCAGACATCCAGCACTCACGCACGTCTTCAAAGAGCCACGAGGAATTAGGGGAAATTAATCATAAAAATTGAGCGTAAGTGATATCAGTATCCGCCCCGCGGGGCGCCGCTCAAGGGTATCAGTGTCTCCCGTCCATTCTCTCTCGGCCTTCTCCTTGTCCAGAGGAGGAAAAGGGGTGCAAATCACCCCTCTGAGCAGCAGAGGGGTGGAAGCAATAAGGGGTTGATGAGGTGTGCGCGCATCCCCCCCTGCACCCGTTTGATACGCCATCTCGGCGGCAGATGGCGGGGCGGGAGCGGTCGAAGGACGTTGATGATGGAAGCCCCCGTTTCCACGCTGCTACCCTCACCTATGCCTCCGCGGCTCGGGTGGAAGGGCAATATTGCTAATGGGTTCGGACACCCGACACTCGGGGTTGGCAGTGAAACTCCTCTCTCGGTTCACCTCGTGCCAAACTTGAGCGGACGTTTAGTGCCTCCCCCACGCACACGATTCGTCTCGGGCTATCAACAATACAACCAGGCCCTTCCACCTTCTCTCGTAATCTTTCCCAAGGGCGGAGGGTTTTGTCTTGCAGTTCCTCCTCCTCGTTTACCTCAATGAGAAAACCAGGGATGTCAAGTGGAACGAAATGAAAATACGGGGTCTGGGTTTATATAAATTTTAAACATTTTCGTTAATTAACAACAAACTATGCATTCTAAAATACGCTAAAGGCTTTTTATGCATCTCCATTAATTTTCGCAACTTATTGCGAGAGATAAATGCTGTGGACTTTGCGGTTTTCCCTCGCTTGAGTTACAGTGTTTAATATCAAGTTGTCAAAACGGCTAATTTTTTGGTGTGCGTAGTCATTCATAGCAAGGGATGGCAAGTGAAACGGAACGAAAATTTTTCGTTTCGACCCGGAGTGAATCGAAAGTACGAGGCATGGGTTTAGTTTCGTTCCCGCACGAAATGAAAATCACCAAGGAGCTGAGTGAAATTAGAGTAACGATCCGTCTTCCTCCACTTTCGACTTTTCACTCTTGAAAGTTTGGGGTCTGTGTATGCCTTTCGCCAAAATGTGGTATAATTTCGTGCATTATGGTTTGACATTGTATACCAAGGAGACTGTATAGAGGAGGCCCAATCCCATCCAATGAAAGGTTGATTTCTGTTGCCACTTCGGTCGCATTTTAATCGGCTTTCAAAAATGTCCGCGGCAATGTGATGAGTGCTATGCGATCCACTTTTTACCAATACTTTGCGTAATACTGATTGTAATTGTTAGGGATAGCATTGAAAAGCAATGGATTTCATTGATCACATGATCGTGCGGATACATTTTGGTAATAACCCCTAATTATACCTAATTCCGCGTGAAACTCGGATCAACTTGTTCGTAAGCGACACGAGTGGCGACTTTAGTAAACCCATTTAAATGCGTGGTGGTTGACAACAACATTCAGAGGTTGTCTTGAGGAACCTCTTTCGTAATATTCGTTTGGTATACCATGAAAAACAAAGAAAGCGGTTTATAGTAAAGAAAAACAACCAGGGGAATTATGAGAAGCACTAGAAGAACGTTTGGCATGAAGAGAATCAATGAAAAATGAAAGTCCGAGGAACGGAAGAACTCAGAACTTTCGAGGTGAACTTCATTAGCAACAAGAGGAAGGAACTAATTGGCAGAAAACAAGAGGAGAAGAGGCAAGGACTCTCACGCAACACTTCAAATTCATGGCAAACCACGCCTCATTAGGCACCGCACAAATTCCTCGGCTGAAATTGCAGCCATAATACGGCATCACATCCTATGGCGAACCTGAGGCAGCTTAAAAATACGAACGAGTGTAAGTCAATTTATCCCACGGATAAAAAATTATTCGCCTCGTCCGGAACTAGGGCACAAATGCAACGAATAGGGTAGTTTCCTTCATCAAAGAAAACAAAAGGCATTGATTGCGACTCGTTACCCACCATTATTTAGTGTATTCATAATAAACAAATTATTTGGTTTTAGAAATCCTAGTTCAGACCAATAGCAATGGTAAATTTTATCCTCATTTGAAAAAGGCCAGATTGGCGATGCCATGCGATGCCACTCCACGTGATGTCACAGGGACCTAGTTCCTATACGAGTAGATAGGAGTTTTACATCGTCTGAGATTACCAATAGCTCAGGGAAGCATGGCACATAGCTCAGGGAAATATGTCTTAACAATCACCTATTAAAACTGCCTATGGTCGGAAAGTTTCCTTCGTTTGATAAGGTATTAATAATCCTTATTTAAGTCAAGCGGTTCCTGCTAGCAGGGTACCCTGCTACCTGCTAGCAGCCTGCATCGTATCAGCGCTCAAAGCCTCACCCCAAGGTCATCTCGCACTGCGACAGCGGGAACCAGAATGACGTCACGCAGGTTTTTCCCAGCACTTATACTTAGCCGTCGCGTTTTCGCGCGCTTGAAAATTTTCACTTTTCATTTAATCGCGAAAAATAGATATCGTGATTTAAAAATCTAAAAGTGTGAAATACGTACTCCAGGACTAATAATCTTTCGATTCAGGCAATAAAAAAAATACGAAACCTCCCTATTCGCGACAGGTGTCCTTTAACTAGAACTAGCAGGATAGCTTCTTCGTATGGTTTTTAGTCGTGTCGCGACCTGGTGAGAGGTGTTAGGTGAAAGGAAGTCCATGCAACGGATGCCAAACGATACACGAATAAGTATCTTGCACTACAAAACAGACAAATGATTCGTGTAGTATACAATTTGGAGGAGGAAATCGAAAGCAGAGGTCATTTGCGCCATGAGGATATGGGTAGGTAAGGATGGGTGGAGAGAAACCCGGCGTCGGCATTTGCCTGCTCTTAACCATTTACAGTCAAATGCCCCCATTAGGGAACAGATTTACAAATATTCATGGAAATTAGACTTCGTATCTGTGATTACTTTTATAGCTCTTGTTGTATAAATAAAGTATGGAAGTATTTTTTAAAGTGAATCGCATGACTTGAGTATGCATTGGTCGTTAATTATGCCTTTTCAAAATTGTTTATTTTCTTCCCCTCTATATTGAGTATACGGTTTATTCGATATTTTCCCCTACACTCGCTCTCCAGGGACAATTGCTCATTTCTTCAAAAGATAAGCATGTATACGTTACGTACTTAAGTCAAACTTAGTTTTTGGTCAAGAGTACCTATATTTATTTTTTAAGCAATAGAAAATTTTTGTGGCGTGTTCCCATTTAGCCACATGCTTGAAAACGCATTTAAAAATTTTTGTTTGGGTTTTCCTTCATAATATCTCTTAATTAGTTGTAAAATAGAAAGGATGAGCAAAATACTTATAAAATCAGTTGGTAAGTTAGTTCGGTCTTTACAGGGTTAACGTGTTAGAGTACGTTATTAACAAAATAAGCAGCGCCTCGGTGGAATTCGGAAAGGCGTTGCCAAGGCTATGTATCATATGGCGATCTAAAAAGCAAGTTGTGTTTCTACTTCATCTACTTTTTCTGAGTATTTGTCTTTATATGATTCTGTGACTGAACTTGTGTGGTTGAGAGAGTTTTTGCAGGAAATTGGACAAAGTAAAAACAGCGGAGGTTTCATTCCAGTATGTCAGATCAAATGATAATGTCGTTGATATGTTGACAAAGCCACTGTCAGGAACTAAGACAAAAGAATTTTGTAAGATGTTAAATCTTAAGGAGTGCTAAGAGATTTATATTTCAAATTATTATTTTGTCACTCCCGAGGGGAGGTGTTAGAGTACGTTATTAACAAAATAAGCAGCGCCTAGGTGGAATTCGGAAAGGCGTTGCCAAGGCTATGTTTATGTTTTAGATGTAACTGTTTCTCTTGTTCGCAGTGGACGTGTACGTTATAACCTCTTGTAAAATAAAAGGTTTTTTCCTGCGTGTGCTAACATAACGAAAGTCGCCAAGGGGATCACGGATTAACGTCCCATCCGACGGATGGAGTGCTGTACTCGTAGTGCCCTGCATGAAATACTCAAGAAGGGATCGGATAGTCACTGAAAAACCTCTACCGCTCGTACTTGAACCCGGACCCACTGAGCAAGAAGCCACCACTCCAGCTACTGCAATAACCCGATCCCATAATATATATATACTTCGTTTGTTTCTGAAGTAAGATCTGATGCTTTCACGGCGAATATATTCGAAAAGGGCTATTCGGGCCACTATTCATTTAGTAAGTCGGCCTGTATTCACTATGTAATGTATAGAAACCTGCACTGAGGAAAATAAGATTGGCTGCCTGCGGGCCAATCACGTAAGACCTTAGAACCAATTGAAGAGTATATATAAGCTGGCAAACTTCATCCACTCACCATTAGCCCTGATGATGGAACCCGACTCGTGTTCCGAAACGTCGTCAGAATGGAGGGAGACCAACCGGCTGGAAGCCCGAATAATCCTTTTCGTTTGTTTCTGTTTACTTTGGTGGACAAGGCAATATATTATTCCAGACATACAGTGCACAAGATGCATATTATAAGATTTCTTTTTTTATAGGCGAATTATATTAATAAATAATTCTCGGGTTTCTAAGCGAGTGATAAAATTTTTGGCTTACTTTTCAATGGAACTCTCTTCCATTGGCCTCAGAGCAGTAATATACACTGCTTTGCCGCTCTGTCATTGAAACGTCAACGAAAAATTTTATCACTCCACTAGAAACTCGAGAATTATTTATTAGGAAGCATAGTCTTCAAGCGTCACAGTCCCGACTCCAGGAATATTACAATAGAGGATTAACCAGTCGGACACTAAATTTTAAACTAAACACATAACAAAAGCATTAAAATTATCGATCCGCTACTCGGGTAAGCATATGAAATATTACATATTACGCCATCAATAATTTTCTTTACTTCCTCATTCAGCTAATACTTTATGATAATAATCGATAAAATATCGCACAAGCCTTCAATCTGGCGGTATTTCTCATTTATTGATACTAAATCCCCCTATAAATTCAAGATTAGAGAGGCCCATATATATCCAATACCGCGGTTACGAGGGACTATTTCTGGAAAAAGGCAAACTGCTTTGCTCTGGGATCAAAAGATTTTTCAAAAATAAGGCGTGGACAAAATTTAATTTATAAACAATGAGAATTACTATATTTTTCCACCCATTGGCTAACATTTGAAAACCAGAAAACTACGCTCCACCTTGATTGAAAATAAAAAAATAACAAAACTGCAATGAGTACAGTAATTTTAATAAGGTAAAATTTATTAATTCCTGTACCGCCGAAAATAGCACCATTTGCCTATAAAATCGGGATTATTTTTCTTAGAAACTAAACGTACACATTTCAAATCGATTAGTTTTGAACTAAAAAGGATCCTTTTCTCTCTATCATAACGTACACCCGACAGTATAATTTTCAAATAAAAAGGTACAATCATTCGTCTTTTTTTACATTCATAGATGAAGCAAAATAACCTTTCCGGAAGGCAATTTATGCATGACACATTTTAAATAGTAAACTATTTTGCTGAAAAACGAAAGCTTGTGAGAGTGACAAGCTCTTTGGTTGAAAAGAAGAAGGTATAAGCCAACTTTTCGCAACATTTTCGGTCTTTGCCAGCATTCGAATTCACTGATACGTATCTGATGTCTATCCTCTTTAAGAGTTCCTTTGCGAAATTCCAATTTCCTCTGAATTTCATCCGACTTATCATTCTTTCCAGCGTCAAGGTAATACGTGATTGGATATTGGCATCCGTGGAATTAAAAATCGACCCTTCTTTCGTAAAAGAACTTTTTTAGGTAAAAGAATGCGAGGAGTAGCAATATTCGCAAAAATACTTGTTTGTTTTTACAAGACACGACCCCATTTTCCATGATGATTAGAATCGATGAGAAAATGAAATTTTTTTGTGGTGGATTATATTGGCTGAACAATGATTTATTAATTTTGTTCTCATCAAAGTTGGTATGTTTCCATCGCAACCCAAGAATGTAATTTTGTTGAAAAAATAATAATAATTTTTTATTAAATTAGCCGTTATCTTTTAGACTTTGAGCAAATTGATGTCATGGTAGCTCGTTAAATTTTTATGAATATTTTGATCTACCACCGAAAGTATGAGAGGGAGTTTACAGCTCTCAACTGACAAAGGGAAGAACTTCTACACCACCAACCGACCATTTGCTTGGTCGCTGGATATAATTGAATAGACCTGTAACCACCAATAGCGCGTTGAAGAAAATCAAAGGTATTCTCTCAGTATCCACATATATATACTCGATAAAGATTTTTAAATAACTTGTTTTTGGTAATATTCCGAAGCATACCGCGTGAATGGGTTGAAATATACACGAATTGCCGCGAGAAAAAATTCTCCTGGATCGGGGATGGATCCATGGACCCAAGGAGACTGCATATAAGAGGCCCAATTCCATCCCATAGAAGGCTGATTTCTATTGCCACTTTGGTCGCATTTTAATCGGTTTTTCAAAAATGTCCACGGCGCGGTGATGAGTGCAATGCAATCCACTTTGTACCAGTATTTTGCAATATTGTGTTCGAAATTGCAAGGAATATCATTGAAGAGTTACGAGTTTGATGAATCACATAATCATGTGTTTAAATTTCGGTTAAAATAGTTTTGCCTCTTTGACCATTTCAAACCGTCAACTCCACAAATCTGGGTCCCCATACCTAAAAAAATATTAACACTAGAGAAGGTTGGATGGAAAGATAAAATTACGAATGAAGGAGTACTCAAGAGAATAGGAGAAGAAAGGAGTATATTGAGAGAAATTAAAAAAATGGCAGGAAAAATGGATAGGACATATTTTAAGGATTAATTGCGAAGAGAAGTTAATAATGGAGGGGAAAATAGAAGGGAAGAGAGGAAGAGGGAAGAGGAGGTAGGGAATGCTGACGGACATCAAAAAAGGAAGGAATTACACAGAGATGAAGAGATAGACCCAGGACAGAATGCTGTGGAAACCAAATTTGAAACCTGCCTTCGGTCGGAATCACCAATAATTATGATGACCGATAAAAAAAGACAAATCACCATCATCATCATTTTTCAACAATCCTAAGATGGGGCTGGCTGCCCTATTCACAGATTTAGTAAGATAACATACCCAACCCTTGCAAATCAAAACACATCGACTATTATTGTGATCCACATATCGAAAAGCACCTTCATGTTGGCATGTGTGTAAATAACGCATTTTCCTTGACTCACTCCAGTCCATGGGCGTACCCAGCGAGGGGCAGGAGAGGGCAGCAAGTAGGAGGTAGGAGCAAAAATCGCAAATGTCTATAAGGAAAATAATATTTTTCCAAGGAAATAATTTTAAAAACTAATGAAGAGCTGTTAGTTTCCTTAAATTCTTGGTTTCATTCACCTTTTCCATGCTTAAATCTTACCTACAACTTGAACAACCATGGCTTGCCTCCCCCCGCTAGTTTTGATCCTGGGTACGCCCTTGCTCCAGTCACTTTAATTTAATATCATGCATGATCCTACAACACGTAATTAACGTCTTTCGCTTCAAAGGAACCATGGCATTTCTCACCAAGGAGCTCCAGCTTAGTAAATATCGGACTGTAGTTTCAAGCACACGAGAGTATTATTATAATTTCACTAACAGTGAAGTTGAAGTCTCCGGAATTAAAGAAACAGAAAATAATGGCTCAATAAAATATAATACGCCTCAAAGCAGTATAATGCGCGCTCTATTAAAAACCCTAACTATATTGAAATTAATCATACCCTGTAATAATATAAAAAAAGATTGAAAATGACGGGAAGAAAAAATCTTCTTCCTTAAGCATACTGAAGAGAATGAGCATATTTTACACCATCGAATGGACCACTCACTCTTGAAGCACTTTAGATTCTAAGGCGCACAATGGCACGGAAATTAGCGAATGAGCACAAGCATTATCGCTACATTTCAACCAATTGCAAACAAGAGGTGGTAAAATTTGATCACAGAAGCAGAAACACGACGAAGCAATTAAATGAATGAGGTCCATTAGGGACGGATAGAATTCCAGTTTGGAATAAAAACAGGCCGTGAGTCGGAGTAAATCGGGTCTAAATCTATCGGCGTCATCAATATATCACAATGGAAGGCTAAAAATTTTATGAAAAACCTCGGATAAAACGCAACTACTCCGGTTTAAATGATAAACACCGCTTTAAGGAATGTTTAGCTCTAAACTACTAAAAGGTCCGAGAAACAAAGTACATGAAATTATCACGAAAATTTCAAAATACGCTACATTACAACCAATTGGAAACGAGAGATAGGAAAAATTGATCAATAGTAGGATCCGGCTCTGATCTCCACTGGATTACTTTTTGAATGATTTGCAAATGAGTGCTGTAGTTGAAGTTAAATCACGTTTGCCACATGAAAATGGCAATAAGGTCAGCCTTAGTACCGGAACAACAATGGTATTCACTTAAAAATGAAAGTTGCAGTTAGCACATTCTTTGCACTCTTATATTGCTTTTAAGCCTCGAGTGAATCTGGTTTAGAACAGAAAAAATTTTGACGAAAAAAGCTTGGAATGATCCTTTTTTTGGATCGCGCAGATAATTTTAACGACACTTTTTGTCTGCGGTTTTGCTCAGTCATTATAATTTTTAAAATAGATAGCCTCATAGCATTTCATTTTCTCATCACGATATTTATTTATTGAAATCATTTTTCCCGTGTAGGTAGCGGTGACGCTATTTTAATGTGAAAATAAAAGAAAAACATGAAATGAGACAAAATATAACATCGATACAAAAACTAACAATGAATAAACCAGGATAGATAGGAATGAATTCAATGAGCTGAAAGATGGGACACAGATTTTACGGTAAAATTGTTGCATGATAAGTAAAAAGGATTGATGGAGGGAATGAATGAGTTTAGAAGGGAGGAGAGGCGGTATAAAGGTGAGCGCTTGGTTGGGGAGATCTTGGGAATAGGCAGATGTAGTAGGGGGAGCGAGCGGGTGGATCGAGTTGGTATCCTAAAATTCAAAAGAGAATGGATTTCAGCAGTCAGTAGTCGAGTTCAGGGTATTTTGAATTAGTTTTAAAAACATTTCAAGTCTAAGGTTCCGTAGGTTACCTATACCAGGGAATCGTTTACTCAGACCCGATGGGGCATTTAATTCACACGATTTGATGGCTATAAGGGAATTAAAGACGAAAAAAATAACCTTCCCCAATTAGGCATTCTTTAAGAAGTTTAAAATATGCAAATGCGAAAATGCTGCCCATTTTACTTGAGTTGGTGACGTCATTCGAGTTCGGGATCATTAACTTGCTCGGGGAAAACCGGGAAGACTGGGAAAACTCGATAAAGAAAGGGAAGGAATTACAAAACAAATGAGTAAACTACAAACCATGCGAAGACGAAGCGACTTTGAGACGAGGTTACCCGTTCAGCAAGAGTTCGTGACGTCATAAACTTATCTGCGAGAGGGTTAACTTCACAAGTTATGTGCGTAGACTTTTCGGTGGACATAATGAAGGAACGTGGCGAAGAATTGAAATCCTGAATAAAATGGGTATTAACACTGTCGACAGTTATAATGTGATTGAGACCATTAAAAGGTAATTGCTACCATAAGCGCCTAGCCTGCAAGGCGGAAGAAATACGTTGCCCTAATACCACCAAATTAGTTTAAGAAAAAGAAAACAGTTGCTGGAGGTAAAAAAAAAGATGCGGTAGAAGAAGGTGAAAGATTCAAGGAAAGAAATGAAGAGGAGAAAGCAATAAACGTTTTGAAATGATTCCAGCACATCTCTAGAACCATTAACGCACCAAACTGCGGCGAAGGAAAGAATACAAAATTAGAGCCGTAATCAACCTACGCAATGGGAAGAATATAAATGTGTAATTAGCACGCGGTAAAAAGAGAGTGCCAGCAGATAAGGACGAAATTACAACACCCGCTTGCGAAAGTATACAAAAAGTGTATACGCTACAAAGTGACGATGATCACACTATAGGTGAGAACATACGACGAACGCCAAGTAAACAGAATACCTCAAAACGAGACGTTCTTAAACACGTATGGGGAGTGCGGAATGAAATAAAAATGAAAAGATAAATCTTCAATAAAACTAGAACGCAAACATGCCTGAAATGAGCCTGGATCTATATGATTCGAGGAATTATCAAATAAAAGAAGGAAAAAAAAGCAGCAGCACTTAGAGACACTTTTTGAAGAATGCATTTCGCTGTCAACGGCTCGAGGAGGATTCTCTTTTTATAACTAAAGGTGTGGCCAATATATAAATTATTACTTTTCAATACAACTTATCTTGGAAAATTGTTTTCCATGCAATTGTTGCTACATATCTTTAAAAGCATCATTGCAATCAGTCACCACACATTGAATTTTATGGAGTCCCGAAAATCCGAAATAATTGGGACGGATCCCTATTCAGATAACTAGTATATTACTACTTTTCCTCATCTATTCTTGACCTTGTTCAATTAACTTTTTATGATGTTTCATGGAGTTTAGGTCAAATTGAAACCAAGTTATAGCCAACACCTAGTAGTAGTAGTAGTAACACCTACAAAGTAGTGTTAATGGTAACTAGGTGTTGCAATACCTTAGTAACATAACATAAATAAATATGTACAAAGTTAAGAGGTATGTCAAAATTTTTTGTGTATTATATTCTGTTCTTATATATATATGTGTATACTTTAAATTATATTACTGTAAAAAAAACGCGATCGTAACATTTTTATGTAAAACTATTGTATATCGTTGTCATCTTTGTATTTTATACTGTTCATGTTTTCACTTTCATAGCCCTGAGGATGATTTTACATAAATCGAAACGTTGGCTATTACTTGGTTTCAATTTAACCTAAACTCCATGAAACATCATAAAAAGTATTCAGATAACTTGATCGTTCTGATGTGCATTGAAAATCGTAAAAAACCGGTTTGAAACGGAAGAACGGATCACAAGCGTAGACATTGCATAGGACTGCGTAACTGGACAAAAACGTATTCGCCCTACCGATTCTTTGTTAATTTTCTTTCAATAAAAATTTTCTCGGAGCTTTACCGATTAAACGTTTTCGGATTAGCAGGAATCCATTGTATTTAGTTTATTACATATTTTACTCCTTTGTATATTCCTTGACTTTACGTCCATAAGCTGGTCATTGATATCACAAGTGCTTAGCCAAGCGAGGCGGAAGGAATACGCTGGCTAAAACCACCAAATTGTAAAATTAAAGAAAAAATGCAGTTGTTTCAACCATGGCTGCAAATGACGGTCAAGAGTTGAAACCACGGTCTTTGTTGAATAAAAATTTGTGAAACATACAAAGTGTGACTCTATTTAAATACAAACGGGACCACCAAATGTCTTCCGAAGGAGTTCCTTCCATTCATAATTCGAGAAGTGCAGAACAGGCTTCCCTATCCCGTAAGGTGTCCGGGCAGTATGGAGAGGTCATCCTCAATATTATATGAATTCAATAACATGTTCCTGAAACTTGGATAACATTTTCAATAACAATAAGTCATTTTGCATAGCCGGAATTTGTCACTGTGTCAATGTGAGGGGTGATAACAGTCAATTTGTGACTGTTATCACCCCTCACACCCCCTACTACTCGGCTCCAACTAACTTTCTCCCTCTTTCTCTGTTATTCTTTAATTTTTAACCATATTGGTCGGTACTTCATTTCCATAAGTTTTTTTAACCATGACGTCCATTCTCTGAAACTACGGTCAACAGAAAAAAATCTTTCTAATACTTTATAAAGTATTGTCAAAAGCAATATGAAATATTTAGCCACCAGTAAAATATAAATACCGCCGTGATTTTCAGCATGGTAGACGATTCTTCACTTCAGACGTTTCTTGTTCCTATTATTTAGGAAATTTTTAAGAACGAATCATACCTTATTGAAAATTATTAAAAATAAATATAAAATCAACAGATCAAAACTTCAAGCAAGTGACACCTGAAGGAGTTTCTTTCAATTACCACAGGGTTCAGATATATGGGCAGCACACTGATCCGTAACAATCATCCATTTCTAGGAAAAACACTATGGCTATATTATTCCTTTAAATAATCAATAATTTTAATTAATTTTAATTATAAAAGTTTTAAAAGTATGTGTAATGAAGAATAGTCTGCTACAATCATAGAAGCAGTAATTGCACGAGAGAAAAGTTCTTAGATCTCACTCGTTCGAAAATTAAAGCTTCCGCAATCATTCCCTCCAATCGACGAACCAATAAATTCCTCCCCTCCAACAGCGCACCGGCACAATGCGTGCAATTGCATTACAATGGAGGCCCAATGGAGCCCACATCAGATTGCCTGAGGTTTCGCCTGTCTCCCTGACGACAAAGCTACGCTCTGTCGTCACCGTTGCTGCGATAAACGCCCGCTTCGAATTCTCGGTCACCACTGGACGCGATCCTTCCTCTATCCTGGGCGAAAAGGATTAATCTCTGAGCAAACGGGGCTCCATAGGGATTTGAACTTCAGCGGCAATAATACGATAATCACTCAAAGGGAAGCTCATCGAATTTGGAACACGAGTACGGTTCGGAGATAGAATTAATACAACGCTAATGAAGCTTGATTATTACGTATATTATATATTACTATATGATGCTATCCCACTCCTCCAGGCCCATTGTCATTACAAACTCGATCAATCCCTATTAGCTTCATGAATAATTATAATACACTTAATATCTAAATGTCTCATTCGAAAACACCACTTAATGGCGAAAAACAGGTTGTGGGTTTCTTTAAATTAGTTTAATCATAGGAAATACATTTTCACTATCCATTATGTAATATAATGTGAATTTGAATATTTTTTCAAGAAAAAACTGCCAATTATGTTTAAAAAATTTGAGACAAAATTGGCACAAAGCTCACTGATATATATGACGAATATTTCTCGGGTTTTCAGCCAGGTTAATGCTTTTATGCAAGCCGACGTTACTCACTGTTATAGATTACCACACGGTGCATTCCCTTATACGCCGCACAAATTACCATGACCCAATATATTTCAGTTTTAAAAGCTTATCTTTTGCCATACCACCGAAAACAGCTCTATACGGCCTTTTAAATCGGGGTTATTAACCTGCTAACAATTTTACGTACACAAACAGCCATTAAGTTGATATAGTTTGGTTTATAACCATATATTATATTTTTGACTAATATTCATTATCGAATAGGGAAGGGTATTTTCAGGCAGAGGGACAAAAGATTCGAATTCTCGTCCACCAAAAGAGAATATTCCTCGATGCTGTTCGAAAACTATTAAGCTCTAAGCAAACGGGTCTCCATAGGGATCTGAACTTCAGCGGCAATAATACGATAATTACTCAAAGGGAAGCTCATTGAATTTGGAACATGAGCACGTTCAGGAGATCGAATTAATACAATGCTAAATTCAAACTTGATTCCTAGAGTAATTCAAATAGGGCTCTGAATATAAATGAAAAGTAGACTTAACATATAGATCATTATAATACAAATGTTTTATAGTTTTTTGAACCATATTTTAAATTTATGAAAGTGACATATTTCCTTATAGACTGAATACATTCATACCCAATGCCCAAATTGGTGGCTAAAATAGGTTGTAGATTTCTTTAAATAAATTGCGTTAACGACAATACGTAAAGAGCTATTATAAAATCTATTGATAATTTGATTTTTTACAAAAAAATACTGGTTTGAAAAATATCATTTAAATTACCACAAAGTTCCAAATTTAATGCGTCAACCGAATTGCAACGATCCATACAATTAATTCGATTTTACTTACTTTTCATTATGAAACTGGTAAAAGGATTTCAAGGCTGACAAGAGGAGCAAGAGATTTAACTCCTCGTCCATCGTAAGAGAACATGCTGCAACAGCCCGATAAGGATAGAGCACTAAGCAAACGCGGATCCATTGGGATTTAAACTTCAGAGAAAAAAACAGGATAGTCAGTCAGAGGGAAGCTCAATTGAACTTCTATGAGCGCGTTAAAGAGAATAAAAGAATTCAATGCGACTTAAACTTTACAATACGGTCTAAATTGGTCGATATTTATCAGTAATAAATAAACGTAAGACGTCCCGTTGGGATCCCGACCATTGTTGTCTTGGATTTGACAATAGGGTGGCTTTCTATTATTTTTTTATTGCCTAAATCGAAAGATTATTACTCCTGGAGTACGCATTTCACGCTATTAGGTTTTCGAATGACGATATCTATTTTTCGCGATTTAAAGAAAAGTGAAAATTTTCAAGCGCGTGAAAACGCGACGGCTAAGTAGGAATGATGAGAAAAGTCCGTGTGACGTATTTCTGGTTCCCGCTGCCGCCCTGTGAGGTGACCTTGAGGCGAGGCTTGAGCGCTGATACGACGCAGGCTGCTAGCTGGTAGCAGAGTACCCAGCTAGCAGGCGCTTGGCTTAAATATGGATTATTACTACCTTATCAAACGAAGGAAACTTTCCGACCTTAGACAATTTCAATAAGTGATTAATAAGAGAATTTTCCCTGAGCTCTGTGACTCATGCATGCATTGGTAATCTCAGACGATGTAAATCCCCTATCCTCTCGTGTAGAAACTAGGTCTCTGTGACGTCACGTGGAGTGGCATCGCATGGGCGCCAATCTGGCCTTTTTCAAATGCGGTTAAAATTGACCCTTGCCATTCGTCTAAACAGGGATTTCTATAACCAAATAATTCATATATTATAAGTATACTAATGGTGGGTAACGAATAGCAATCAATGGATTTCCTTTTCTTTGACGAAGGAAACTACCCTATTAAATGAAAAATAAACCCCAACATATCTACATATATAGAAAACCCTGCGAACCACTTCTAGGGTGCTTGGCTGGGTCCTATTGCATTATGCATGCAGGTGATCAATCACCAGCATGCAGCATGCAATAAGATTCCCACATGCGTGTCATACGGCCCAAGAAACGTTACGCATAATAACACATTATACTACCACATTCATGCAGAAGAAAAACTTTCCTACTACTTATTAAGGTAAACTGCCGGTAAACCTAGCATACACAAATCATGCTGTTAGAAATAATAAGAATATTCGGAAACATGAATTAAGCTATACATACACAAGTTAGTAGGATACACTACAAGTTATCTTATCCATTTGTTAGTTCTAACGCTGGCATTATAGTCTCTCATTGATCGTGGAAAAAAACGACATTCTGAATCTATCTGTTCTATTGTCTATATCTCTTATTTTATTTTTATGATCTGATCGCAAGGGGAAATATAATTCGAATATGAGAAAAAAACAGAAAATATACCAAGGATTGATTGACACATTCATATTTTGGGAAAAACATCCTTTCCACACAATACTCCACTGAAAGTCATCATCCCAATTAACATTTAAAGCTGTTTAAGTATCTCAACTGCATCTCTAATAAGCCGTGGATGATACGGCCGTGTTCTTTTTAAGACTTTGGCCTCATGTAGCACTGTAAAAAAAGGTAAGAATTATTGGCACTATAGTTGTCAATGAATTTTTTCGAAATGATACAATAGTTATCTTTATAGAATACTAGCATATATTAATGTTTTCTCGGATCAGTATGACAATATCAAGGGAAATTTCTGTCCCAAAGATTTCTATAGTATTTCACTTAATATTATCTTTACAGTAAGGAGGATTATGCGCCCTGATTCCGACATGAAATGAACGGCGATAGCTGAACATTGAGTAGATAAAGTTACTTCCTCGTAGCAGGCCATTCGAAAATGGTTTCTACTAAAGTAAATAAGAAAGAAAAACTTTAGGCAGACATATTAAGTACAGGAGAGCATATACGAATTTAAATAAAATGCAATGCAAAACGTCTTTCTATAGCACTGAATGATGTATATGGATGGCTTTTCGTGACCAAAACCCAACGGATGACTGCTTTTAGCCCATAAATACTAGCCGGAGTTGATCTCAGCCTTGAAATTTTTAGGGAAGCCACCGACACCCAATATGAATTATTAACCGCTAGAGCACTCAAAGGATGAAAGAAATACGAGGACACCTCATGGTAACATTCCCACGAATACTACATTGCGGAACTGTAGAGTGCTCTGGAGAGACTGCAGTAGAAATGTGAACAACAAGTGTCAACCTATCGCATTCTTGCCTCGAGTAATCCGCTTGGGTCTCTCCAAGTCGAAGAGAGACGAAAATCAAAAGCGAACAGTCGTTTGGACAAATCTATTAGTATTCTACAAGAATTTTCACTGCACTTAATAAACCTTCATCTGTACACAACCAGCATATCCACACCCGTCCTGGCGTATTATATACAATACATCGACGCTAAACTTTTCCGACTGGGCTAAGTGAAACGTCGTTATCGCAACTTGTTCAGTAATTCCTGAACGATGACAGTTGTCTACAAAAGCATTATTCACAGAAATTGCTTATGTAGTTGGTTAAAATCTAATATACCAGAAAACACGAAATTCAGACCAAAAATAAATAAGAATATATGTCTCGCGACGTAGGAGGATATATAGATGAGTGGCTGGAAGTGTTGGAACACCAGCCGTGAATAGAATAAAATTTAAAAATGAAGAAAAATAGATGCATGCACTCAGTCCCACCTAGCATTTAATTACGTCCTTTATTGTTCGGGGAAAAGAGATTTTCCGCAACTATCGGTTCGGAAAAGTACCTCCCTTAATTTATCGTTTCTGTCGCACGAGGAAAATAGTCAGGCTCTAAGAACACGTTCCCCGTGTCGCTCTGAAAGATATATTTTATTTATAGCTCCAGCAATCTAAACCTAACACGTAGCCTCCGAGTCTCTAGCGGCTCCAAATATAATTCGTCTTGAAGCTGTGTTATGCTCTCTGTACGACCGTAGCAGTTTCGACGGATCGCGTAGATTTCCTTCGTATTTTATTAAGTTCACGAATTGTTTTTTTCTGCGACGAATCCTGTTTGCTCGCTGAATATTCAGGGTGTGGTCTGATGAGTACAAAATAGCACCTTTCTGTCACTTTCTCAGCTGAAAATCTTGTCATAACACGCTTAATGAATCATGACTTCTGCCACAAAACATTTCTCATTTGTGTTCCCCGCGATATGTTTGAAATCATCGCAATTCCCTCGTAATTATATATTTCAGAATATTAAACAAAACAGGATTTCCCAACATAAATCATCAATAAAAAATAGTACTATAAAATTATGTGCCCTTGCTAACCATAGCATAAACAATAGCCATACTTTCGATTTTGACAACACCGAAATTTTAGATTATGAAATTAATTTGAAAAAAAGATTATTCAAAGAAATGTTTCAAGTATCTAAATCCAATGATAGCTGTAATTAAAGATCAGACTTCGAGAATTTAAGTAAAATTTATTTCTATTTAATTAATGGAAATTCATGGTAACTAAGTTAGGTAATAACTTAGTAACTATAAATAATCAATCCTGTGAAAATAAGGTAAGTATGTCAAAATTATTGTGTCTTCCCTCTTTTTATATATTTTTATTTGTTTTTTATACTATTGTAAAAATGTATTGCTGACCTTTTATATAAGTATCAATATTGTACAATCATTTTTTCATTTAAATCCCTGCGGATGTAATAAACCGAAACGTAGGCAAATCACTTTTGAATTATTTGGCCTAAACTCCATGAACTTAAGGTCATTATTGTAATTATATACGCCCAACATTACCAGATTAATTAATAAACGGATATGCTACACTTAGGCGAATTAAAAAAGCGAAGAAGTTGAATGTTGGAAAATTTATCCTTTGCGTAACCGATTTTACCGGAAATCTTTCATCACTTGCTGACAAACTCAATTCCGAGTATTCGGCGTCACTGAGTCAAAAATGTATGAAGAGACTGATTTAAGATATTTGGAATAACGAGAGATAATTAGCAGATTACATTTAAAAATTTAAGTAATTCATTTATTATTTGAAAAGATAAAATCGATTTTCTGGGATGAGTAAATGGGTTACAATTTTATCTTTTTCCGTATTTTCAATGTAAATCCTCATGAGCAATACATTTTTAGCGGTGTTACTACTTCATGAAAGGAATAAAAATATCTGTTAAAACGTTACAAGTGTAATTAAGGAAAAGTTTTGAATGGAAAAAATGCCAAGGCATTTAGAATTAGGTACGCATTGAGTCATGGTTGAGCTTCCACGCGAGACAGACGTGGGCTGGTGCTTCGCTCGAGACAGGCAGGTGCCTTAGTGATGTGTTCAGTTGCGTCCAGAGTATAAGTGCATTCAATTACGAGGATAACTTCCTACTCAATTTAGAAGCTCGAGTTACTAATATTAAGTGGAAACCGCAGTTTAAAATGGCTAATTGCAGTGTATGTAATGTGAATGTTCTTAAGCGCCAGCTAAGGATTACCTGCAGTGAATGTCAAACTCAGTGTCACGCTACTTGCGTCCACTTGTCCAAAGAGGATATCGAGTATATTGGCGCTGAAAAGCAAAGTTGGCGTTGTCCTACCTGTGCTGCGGAAAAACGTAAGAGCATGTCAGTAGTTCCACTGGCGGATACGGACACTGCTAGTATCTCTCATATTATAAACCTTCTAGAAGAAGCTAAAGAGGACAGGAAACGCATGGAATTGGACTTGAACAAGGCTATTGAGTTTGTGCACAATAGATTAGATGAAAATACTAAAGTGCTTCAAGAAAACTCAACGCAAATTGCTGAATATTTAGCGACAATAGACTTACTTAGGCAAGAAAATGTTGGCTTAAAATCTCGAGTGAGTGAATTAGAAAAGAGGTTAGACGACCAAGAGCAATATTCTCGCGTTAATGACCTTGAAATACACGGCATTCCCCAGCAACCAAATGAAAATACCTTAGAAATCGTGAAAAGTGTGGGGGACGCCCTTGGTGTTAAAATAACCGACGATATGGTGAACACATGCCACCGATTGGGAAAGAAGGGACACGAAGGCGGAACGAGAGGTATCATAGTCAAATTCGTCCGTAGGTATACAAAAGAAGAAATTCTTCAAAAGAGGCGAGTGAAAAGGACCTTCTCCACACGGCACCTGGGCTTGGCGACCGATACTCCGGTGTACATAAACGAGAGCCTGAGTCCAGGTCGGAGGAGACTCTTCGCTGCTGCGCGTCTTGCGAAGAAAGAAAAGGGATACAAATATTTATGGCTAAGGCATGGGACAATACTCATGAGGAAGAAGGAGAATGATCAAGTAATCACTCTGAAATCCTCTGATGACCTGGAGAAACTGTAAGCATTCTGTGAGTGAGTTATGTATGTCTTCAACCTATCTTTACTAACAAAATGCAGAGTACTGTTAATGATAGTGGATTTAATGGTGGCAGGTTCCTTGTCTTGCACCAAAATATAAGAAGTCTAAGAGCTAATTTTGATAAATTTGTATTTCAACTAATTAATCTCGATATAAAACCCGCTGTAATTGTTTTGACAGAAATTTGGGTCAATGACACTGAAGTATCTATGTATCAAATAACTGGCTATCGGAGTTTTGATGTGTGTAACAATAACTATAGGGCTGGAGGAGTTATTGCATATGTAGCAGATACTTATGAGTGTTCTTCTATTGATCTGGGTGAATTAAAAACTGCTGATATGGTTAAAATATCAGTAGGGATAAATGATTCTTCTTGGATAAGCATTATTGGTGTATATAGACTTAATTTTAATCCTGTTGAACATTTTTTGAGTGAATTGGAGAATGTATTAACCATCTCTAGTGAGAGGAATTTAATTGTAATTGGTGATATTAATTTATGTATATTACAACCCAACGATATTTCCTTTGAATATCAAACCCTTATGGCTAGTCATGGACTGGACCAGCTTATTCGAGTACCAACTAGAATTAGCAAAACGGGTAGTACATGTATAGATCACATTTTTTGCAGAAGTAGAGATAACTATAAGTATGAGGGAAGAGCGGACGATTGGGGTTTAACAGACCATCATGCTGTATCATGTTCTTTAAATATTAATGTACCCATTAATATATACGAACGAGTTTATCGAAGCCATTGCCGGATAAACTTTGACCATCTAAATAATAGTTTGCTAAGATGTGACTGGAATGATGTTTATTCACAACAAAATGTCAATGAAGCCTATGAAATATTTATAAATAAATTGAAATGCTGCATTGAAAAAGCTGAATACGTGTCAGACAGTAACAGATCGGGAGGAATGAAGAGGCCATGGATGACTTACGCTTTGTGCGGGAGAATTTCTAGGCGAAATTTTCTGTATAAAAAAATGAGGAAACACCCTGAAAATGAAAAGCTAAATAGGTACTACGTATCGTACACGCAAAGATTAGAATATGATATTAAAAAGCGCAAAGAAAAGTATTACAGGGACCTATTTGATAGTAATGTCAATAATACCGCTGCTCAATGGCGCATTTTAGATTCACTCACGGGAGGAAAGCAAGGAAATGAGAATTGTGTAAAAATTAGAACTAGTAATGGTATCGTTGTCACTAAGTGCCAGGACATTGTAAACGAATTTAGTTCACATTATGGTAAAGTAATTCAAGAATTGACCCAGAACAATTATTTTGAAAGTAATACGAATAAATACAAAGAAATATTCCCAACCTCCAATTCAATTGACTCACTGTTTTTTGTTCCTACTGATGCGAAAGAAATTAGCAGCATTATTAAGGAATTAAAGTCTAAAAAATCTAAAGGTGTTGATAATATTTCCACACAAGTTATAAAAGAAGTAAATGCAAATATTTCGGAGGTCCTTGCCCATATTGCTAATCTAAGTATGTATACTGGAATATTTCCTAAACAATTAAAAACTGCAATAGTGATACCAATTTTTAAAAAAGGTGATAAAATGAACGTAAATAATTACAGACCAATATCCCTATTATCTGTATTTGCTAAAATAATAGAAAAAGTTGTTAAAGTCAGACTTCTTAAATTTCTAAATCAGCATAGTTTTTTCAATAAAAACCAATTTGGATTTATGAGTGGTAAGAGTACAGAGGATGCATTATTAAAATTCTGTTCAGAGCTGAACGACGGACTGAATAAGAACTGTAGAGTTGCTGGCTTATTTGTAGACATTACCAAAGCCTTCGACTCCATTAATCATAACATACTAATGAATCGATTATGGGAAGCGGGTATACGTGGAACCGCATATGATTGGTTTCAAAGTTATCTTTGTGATCGAGATCAATGTGTGCGTCTCAAAAATTGCTACAGTGAAAAGATTCGACTCACCTGTGGTGTCCCACAGGGTTCTGTGTTGGGACCCATACTGTTTTTAATATATGTAAACAATTTATGTGCTGGCAGGTTTAAAGGTCAATTAACGTCATTCGCAGATGACACTGCACTAAGTTACTCTGTTAATAGTGTTGATGATCTATATGAACACATACAAAGTGATCTATTAACACTCAATATGTGGTTTTCGGCTAATTATATGTTGTTAAGTGAAAAAACGAAATATATTATGTTTAGCATGAGTAAATCTACCTCAAACAAAAGTAAACTATACTATCAATGTGCAAATTGTATAAAAGATAATGTTACTTCCTGTGATAAATGTATTTTGATCGAACAGGTTAGTCACATAAAATATTTAGGTATATATTTTGACCAAAATTGTAAATGGAAGTCTCACATAAATAAATTAAAATCAGAAATGATTACTATTGTAAGAAAATTCTACTTCCTCAGATACATATGCCCTGAATCAGTGTTAAAAATGGTATATTATGCTCTCGTTAATTCAAGATTGCAATACGGAATAGCCTGCTGGGGTGGAGCATATTTTATCAACATTAAACCATTGATAGTGGCGCAAAAAAGGGTTATCAGGGTTATAACACGATCGTATAGGAAAAGCCACTCATTTCCTCTATTCAAAAAATTAGATGTCCTCCCACTAAGGCATTTATTCATTTATAAAGTCCTTAGAATATTCTATAACCGTAGTGGTGAAAAGGCCCGACCACAAAACTATGACATTAGAGCTTGGAGAAACTTCCATATACCTAGGCCGACGACCGAAATTTATCGACAGTCATACAATTACTTAGGGCCTAAATTGTTTAGCATGTTGCCGAGTAATGTAGCAAACTCGGAAAAAAGATGGGGATTTAAATCCGCAGTTAAAAAATGGCTTATGATGTGTGAGGAAGTAGAGTTTCTACTAAGAAAGGTGGGTTAAAAAGTTTACAATAAAAGGTATATTGTATATTCTATGTATGTAATTATGCGTTTATATAAGAAAAATAAGAAAAATAGTTATCCTTGTCCAAATATTTGAAATACGTTTTGTAATAATGAATGCAATCGGCAATAGAACAAATAACTGAATACAAAGAAATTTTACTTCTCATGTGTGCTAGCACCAGACCTATGTAAAAAGTTTATGATGGTAGCCCCAAAACTACTAAAAGGGGTACCTATATATTCCAAAATATTTAAGTATGTTCTAAAATGTAATATTTGATTGTAAATGGAATAAATTATATATTATTATTATTATTATTATTATTACGTAAATGCATGCATGAATAACCTGCTGAAATAATTTCAATTTCGATAATGGGATAATCTCTCTCCTTTCTTAGTGCAGGAAATTGAAAAAAATCCATGGAGAAATATCATTTGTTTTTATTTCATTCCCTGTCAACGAGCTAAAAGGCTTGCGTTTACTCCTAAAAATGTCCAGATGTCATTAATGATATTGGATGTAAGAAGAAATAGAAAGGTGGGCAGTCTCTATCTCGTTAAGAGGAAACTAAACGAGGAAGAGCCTGTTTGTTCGTCACGGAAGCTTAGTAACTACATCGCGTGAACAGCAGGATAACTTCTCTTTTGAAAGCACCAGCGATATTTAGGACCGTCATTTAGAACCACTTTACAAAATGGCAGACGCCGAATCGGCGCTAAATTATACTGCAAGAATGGGAGAGATGATAGAAAAACCCAATATGGCTGGCATGATATACACCTGCACTACCATATTTTAATGACACTCGCGATAATGTGATTGTTTGATGATAAACGCAATCAACCCAAAAGTTTTGGCTCAACAACACTTTTCATATGTTTTTGGCCTCTCCAGAAACTTGATAAATACAATGTAACTGAACTCATCTCACTTAGTGAGCCAACCCGAAGGTTGGTATCAATTTTAAAGGTTTAAAGAGAATTCTTCTAAAAACCTTAACGTGAAGAGAAGTTAAGAGTGAAAGCATTTTAGATGCAGAGCCACCAAAGAACGACAAAGATAAAATGAATCAGTCGCGTTAGCAATGTGGAAATGCTAAGAAGAGTGGGAGAAAAGAGAATCCTTCCAAAAACCATAAGGAGAAAACGGGACAACTTAGTTGACCACATTATGAGGCATGATGACGTGATAGTTTTTATCGTAGAAGGACAGGTGGAAGGGAAGAAGGGTAGGGACAGCCCCAAATGAGTTACATTGGACAGGTTATACTGAAAGGTTGTAAAAGAAAATAAATACGTCAATATGGCCGTTTTCTAATTCGCAATTATTCACCCTTTGTGCACTTTTCAATCGTCAACTTACGGATGTGACGACAGCAAGTGTGGATCCAATCGGCAAGGGCGCGGTGAACATGGGAACGCGGATGCTCCCTCGTTAACGTGTCCTCGTAGGAAATGGACGTGAAAATGGCGGCAATGGAAAACTCAGAAATCTTGAACTGGAGTTGTAAGTAATTTTGTGTTTATTATGTGCAGAGAGAGCGTCCAATCGGTGCCAGAAAAGTCAAAATATTAAGCAGTCTAAATTACAAACGTAAACAAACCGAGAAGCAGGGTGAAATATATTCTTAAATCAACCACCAGATGTCCCAACACTACCCTGCGCTTCACATTTCGTAACTGTTAATAGTTCGCATTTTTTCCGTTCACACTTTATGGCGCCAGTAGATCATTAGTAAGGGAGCAGAGTGCAAGGGAGAAAGGGAATGAGGGAATGAGTGCATACTACGTGGATTGGAAAACGGCATATGATTAGGATAGCGGGTAGGACAGCGGAATGAAGAGCTGCGTAAAACCAATTTTAAGATTTTGACAGTGATGATGACCGTATAATACCTACCTCAGCCTAAAATTTTTACTCCACTTTTTTCTGCTCAAAGTTGCAAATCCACCAATGGGATAGAGCACCTCCCGCCTTGAACCACTGCGTCTGCCTGCCTTCTCCTTCCCCATCTTACTCATCCAATTCCCAAGCCTTCCCCATGTCCTCCAGGGGTTTCTCCTTCATTAACCAGCGACCCCTCGGGTGGATAACACTGCTTCCCTTTCTCACCCTTCTTTATATCCGTACCACTGCAAAATTCACACCTTCCAACCCTCCCCCTTTCCATCCCGCCCAAACCTCCCCCTGTTTTCCTCCCCAACCTCCCTTTCTACATCCCATGAGGGTAGAGCACCTTCTACTCCATTCGGAATACGCTGTCAGCACAGTTCTCGCGAAAGTTTACGGCATTGCTCTGTGGAGCGCTTTTGAAATAGAATGAGGCCGCTCGCTGAAAACCTTTGGTCTCAGATGGTGGAAGGTTAATACTGGCGAGATTGTGTTTTTATAATTGTTGTTGCCGGCTTTGAAAGTTATATGCCGTATATTTGTTTTTATTGGGAGCGTGGTAACCGTGGTAACTCTATAGGAAAGAGCATTAGGATAATCATCCAAGAGTTCTGGTGTACATGATTGAATATGTCGAAGATCGAAGAGATCGACTTAATGATCGAAGAGTCCTGGGTTCAAAACCCGGATAAAATTTCCTAGTCCCGGAAATCAAACACTTTCCAAAACAGCTTTCCACTCTGATTTACTCATCCAAATCATATTTATTTTTTTATTTCGAAAGATATAACTGTCTTATTAGTTGGATAAGTTATTCTTCCTTATCAACACAGTTTAACAGTCCTGTAATGAGTTTGACGTAAGAACTACTTCTACGAACTACGAACCCGGCAATGATCTTACCGGAGATTTTCAAAATTTACATTATCCTTCTACTTTACGTGTTTCAACATTCATCTAGGACATCCTAAAAAAAAAAGAAAAAAAAAAAAATCCTAGAAGCGCGAGGTGGCCCAGGGAAAGAAACTGCCCCCCCTCTAATAAATGTGCGAAATTCCCACGCATGTGGCTTAGATCGGGGTGACGTCTACTCTCACCTATACAAACCAACTTAAGGGATGAATCGCTGAGTGATTGAGTACATAAGTTTGGGAGGAATGGTTCGATGATGTGGGAACCAAGGAAGTGCTCAGAAGAGTGGGTGAGATGAGAATCCTTTTGAAAAATTCAGGAATACCATCTTGACTTAATTCAATACATCACAAGAGATGATGATTCAATACAATAATGATAGGGTAGTTTCCTTCATCAAAGAAAACGAAAGGCATTGATTGCGATTCGTTACCCACCATTAGTGTATTCATAATATACAAATTATTTTGTTTCAGAAATCCTTCTTTAAACGAATGGCAATGGTCAATTTTATCCTCATTTGAAAAAGGCCGGATTGGCGCCCATGTGATGCCACTCCACGTGACGTCACAGGGACCTAGTTTCTATACGAGTAGATAGGAGTTTTACATTGTCTGAAATTATCATTATCAATGCACGCATGAGTCACAGAGCTCAGGGAAACGTCTCTTAATAATCACCTATTAAAACTACCTAAGGTCGGAAAGATTCCTTCGTTTGATAAGGAATTAATAATCCTTATTTAAGCCAAGCGCTACCTGCTAGCAAGGTACTCTGCTACCTGCTAGCATCCTGCGTCGCATCAGCGCTCAAAGCCTCGCCCCAAGGTCACCTCACTTGCGGCAGCGGAAACCAGAAAGACGTCACACGGCCGCCCTGTGAGGTGACCTTGAGGCGAGTTGAGGCAGGCTGCTAGCGGGTAGCTGACTACCCTGCTGGCTGGTAGCGCTTGCCTTAAATAAGGATTATTAATACCTTATCAAATGAAGAAAACTTTCCGACCTTAGCTAGTTTTAATAAGTGATTATTAAGACATGTTTCCCTGAGCTCTGCGCCTCATGCATGCATTGGTAACCTCAGACGATGTATAACTCCTATCTTCTCGTATAGAAACTAGGTCCCTGTGACGTCACGTGGAGTGGCATCGCATGGGCCCCAATCTGGCCCTTTTCAAATGAGGATAAAAATTGACCATTGCCATTCGTCTAAACCGGTATTTCTAAAATGAAATAATTTGTATATTATGAATACAGTAATGGTGGGTAACGAATCGCAATTAATGCCTTTCGTTTTATTTGATGAAGGAAACTACCCTATTAGTATATATAGGCCAAATCCTCTGCACATTCGCCCTACATCAATGGTTAACATCTTGTAATTATGAAGTTAGTTATGCACGGTGTTCCGCATTGGCCCCTTCCATTGAGTGAGGGGATGAAAATGTCAGGCTATGACTTTGCATTGCAACGCGTAATCTTTGATCTTTACAGAGTATTATTGACATTAAATCTTAAGCAATCGAAATGATCAATGGGGAAAGAGAATATTAGAGTGTTTCCTAGTAGGGCAGCATTGCACACGTCAGACAGGAAGATAATTGTTATTCCACAAACAAAGTACACAATTTCCGAAAGTACAAACTCATCAAATTTTGAAGGGAGTATATAGGGACGCTTTTAGGAAATCCTGTGTTAGGATAAAAATGAATTATATTCGCAGGCTGCGGCTTATGATACATAAATACTATATTATGTATAATACATATTATTTTCTGAGCACGATTATTATGCATGGTTCTACTAGTTCACGGCGAGTACTCAAATACTTCCTAGTGACCGTGACTCCCGTAAAAATACTATTATTAGCAGGGTAGAAAAGAAAAGTTGAATACTTAGGTTACCTTAAACGCCTTAAACCAACAATCCGCCGTAAAAGTAAATGATGAATTGTTGCAATGAAGGGCAACTAAACGGCATTGTGCATAAATATGAATGCATAAAATATATTTATTACAAGGTTTTGATAGCTTATTGCCAAAAATATATTCATAAAAATCAGAAAATACCCAAAAATCCCAATGATTTGCTGATGTGATTTCCTTTGGTAAATGATTGGCATCCTCGGAGCTCTACTTCCGAATCTGGCCGATAGTTGGCGTATTGATCGTCTGGATTCTCGAATTCTTATCCCGTGACGTCACTTCTCCCATCGTTGATACGGTTGCAAACAGCCTCTTCTGAGCACGGGACCTTGTAGATCCCCTCCATAAGATGACGTCACCACCATCACTTATCGTCTTAATCCGTTATCACGAGATCCCGCTTTCAGCACCTCTAACGCTTCATAAACGTAAAAATTTAATGTTAAAATCACACTGGCCGGATTCGACGAGCTGGTTGAAAAAATGTTACTTTAAGTCTTTCAATGTGGCACTTCTTTTATGGTCGTCGACACGAGTTTTAAATTTAAGTTTGACCAATGCATACCCCATTGCACTCGTCACATTTCAGAGACAAGACAGGTACAAGATCTTTTTGGACCAAAACAGTCGCCGAAACGCGTCGAACGAATTAAAATATTATGGATAAGAGTGCAACTACCTTTCACTTTAAACACAACAAAGTTTCTGAAACAGGGATGAATGTTTGAAATGCAAAGTTAGTATAATTAAATTGAATATTTAAAGTACTTCACGCCTTACACGATAACACCCATAGAACTTTCCGGAAATAAAGAAGAATCATTTGGGAAAAATGAAATGTGAAGGGCGCTACAAACAATGGGATAACATCTCAAACTCGTTGGAATTCCCAATCATCGCTGGCGTCATAGGTGGATTTAGGGAGAGTGCAAAGGGGCACGTGCTCCCCAAACCCCAGACTAATAGAAATAAATAAGATTTTGTACACGGTTATCATTACGTTCGTTTTGTTTTGTGTATTACGGAGCCTCGATCGTTCAATTTCATTTTAATAACTTTCATATAAAAATAAAGCGAGTATTTCGTACAGTAATTTTTGCACGTTGTTTATAATTTCAAACATGGGAAGACTGTTTGCCTGTAAAAACCGTTTTACACGGGGCACGGAATTGCGCAGGTTAGAGCTGCATTAATTTTTAAAATGGCGTGGAATTGTGCGAATGCATGAACGAAATTAGAACAGGGGCTATTTTGCCGTCTCGCATCCACGCATTCTCGCATGTATTAAAACAAGTCACCGCTTTACACGACTCAATTTTGATTGCGCCTTCGCACGCACGTCAGATTGCGCAATTCCGTGTACCGCGTAGAACGGCCTTAAGACCCTTGTGACTAACCCCCCTGGCTGGCGTGGTGGCTCTACGCCGCGGAAAGCAACTCCGAACTGTGAATTTTCCACGACGCGACGCGCAACGCAGTGACTCCTCCTCTGCTAATGACTGCGCTTCGAAGGGCTTAAGTGACTGACAGCGATCGACACCCGCACTCAGTGGCTCGTGGTTTCTGCGCTTCGCGCCCATGTCACTGAGACCCGCGAGGCGCCTGCCTGTTGGCAGCGAAGCCTCCGACATTTACGGGCCTGAATATCCGCATTTCGATTTCCATATGTTTGAAATCAGAATTGCCTATTTTTGTGTACGTCCTTACCAGGGGCGCAGCTAGGAATTAAGGCTGGGGGGGGGGGGGTTTAGGTGCAACTAATACCGGTGTGTGTGGGGGTATGGAATACCCACCAGGATAAGCGGTAGGTGCGAGATTAATAAATTGCGGAATTTTAAAGATAAATGGTTCAAAACAGTGAGTTTTACGGCTTTCTGAGGGATATTATATTCATCCTTGCACTATTATATTAGTGATATCAATCTAATTAAGCAAAACGGATTAAACTTAAAAATTTCTCTGAGCTCTGGGGGGGGGGGGGTTATCCCCCAAAACCCCCCCTCGCTGCGCCACTGGTCCCTACGGGGGTCCATCCGGTATTACCATGAAAATTTTCTTAAATATACACAGCAGGTTCTTCACGACTGTCGTTGTTTTCCTGTACACAGCTTCCGTTTCTCTCTCTTATGACACTCCTCTTCTATCATTCCTCAAAACTGATCTATGTGGCGACAAAATATCAACCTTCAAAGGGACGAATTGGTGATTCTTTTGTGTAGTCCCATTGCCTAAAGCCCGTATGACTTCCCATTTTATTTGACAATCGATTTGGATATTAGATTGAGGCCCAACTGACAAACACAAATTATCCTTTTATTAATTGTGTCCAATATCCTTTTCACAATATTGGACACAATTTCTCGCCCAATTTGGAATTTAGAACAGGTTCTATTTTCTCGCGGCCAATCTCCAATCAGAAGTCAGTTTTGTTGATTCTTAGCCAAAACAAGAAGCTATTCGCAAAACATCCGGTAACATGTATACATAATAAAATCGCCACTTTGACCATAATTTCCATTTACCAAAACTTTGAATAAGCCTTTTAATACCAACTGATTGTTTAGCATGCTCCCTCCACTTATTTTCAATAGGTTACGATTTAAATGCCTTCCAGACTTTTACAAGAACTTTCAACATCGTTACTGTTATGCAAATGATTGATGGTAAATATTCCGCACAAAGGGAGCTGACGATGCCATTGTTATTTAAAAATTGACAAGCAATTTCGTATAATAGTGAATGAAATATTGACGTTGGTTGTCTTCCTCTTGGGATGTGACCGGGCACTCTTTAAATAGCCGTTCAATTTGATGGGGTCCATGAATGATGGATGAAAATGTGATGGACCGAGAAGACAGAGGAGGATTGATGGGCGTGATGCAGTTGAGCGACGGGGTTCATCACCCCAAAAGGACAATACACCCCTCCAATGAACACAAACTTTCAGCGGTAACCGCTGGCTGATTTTGGGAGAAAATTAGCAACTAGTAATGATTAATCGTTAGGGTATTTATTGGTTAAAAATTTGCCCTCAATAGAATTTGGAAAAAAATTAGCCGGCCAAAGAATGATACTAAATCTTTATCAAGGCAGTTTTACGAAGGGCAAGTACTTGCACAACTAAGGGCTGCATTTTTCCTCAAACTGACGTGCAATAGCCCGAATTCATGAACTGATTTAGAGCAGGGGCATGCGTTCTAACGACGTATTATGATATGGACTCTTGAAAGTATGTTGGATTGTTCAATTACATGCACTGTGTAAAACGAGCTTTGAAGTAATTTATACATTTATTTTATTTGTCTTCATCGGCCCAAAACCAGCGCATTCAATCCTTCGCAGAGTGGGATTTCACTCATCAACTTTCGAATAACACCGCAAGACAATCAGAAGCACCAATTTTGATTGAGAATGCCCTGGATGGGGTCAACCTACCCAGGCGGGACTAGAACCCATGACCTTCAGTTTGGCAGGCGAGGACTTCAGTCTGCCACCTCCTAGAACTTAAAAAAGCATAAGTAGAAAGCAAACGATGTGGGCGAAATTTGAACGCATAACCCAAAGCTTCTGAGTAACCTGCTCCAACCACTTCACCAACACTACATAGCAACAACACAACAGCAATTATACAATAATCATGCTCAAGAGCGACTTTCCGCTTCCGTGCATAAGACTAAGATTGATATGGATATAATCTGAGATTTCGTGATGGTCTAAATGACTGAGGCGTTCACAGTCACGAAGTTAATTTCGATTTGCAATTGAATAAAATTCAATGCTTATTGATGCCTTGATTGACTGAAGAAAACAGCAGCGTTCGTATTTACACAATAAATTTCGATTTAATACTTAATTTGAATAAAATCTAATGCTTACTGATGGGTATTCATTGGCTGAAGACAACGAGAGCATTTATGTTAATTCCATTTGACTTATTTTCCATTGAATTTCTCACAAAGACGGAGGTGTATAAGAAATTTGGTAACATATCATTCTCAGTATTTCACTTCACAGGAATTTAATTTTCCCATATTAAACTGAAGATAAAGTATCAAAGCTAGTCTCAGCTTTTAATTACCACGCAGCCATGTTGAGCGCTCTTACATTCAATTACCAATTAATCGCATAGGTTTACAGGCGAATTCCCAGGATACGATCCTTTATTCACAAGAATAAGTCCCTTCTAAATGAACAATAAATAAGCGTAATGGCACGGAAAGCAAAACACCCGAGGATCGATTCTCGGCCCGGGAAAATTTTTTCCTGAAGTAAGCATTATACTATTCAACGCTACTTATTCGATTAATGAATTTAATGCCGATTCTGGATCGCACGCTACCGTGTCTTCGGATTTTTGCAGTCATTGGCTCCAACACTAATTACCTGAGCTTAAAATAATCGTTCATATTCGTTGAGTGTTTTAAATATGAAATTGTTCAAATATGAATAGTTGAATTAATTTTCGTCTGAAGACTTCCACAGCTTCTTTTATCTATGTTGTTGGTGGTTTTCGGGTATTGCTGTGTACAAAACATTTTAACTCGACGTTTCACTCCTCCTACTGGGAGCGTTATCAAGAGAATCATTCATTCTCTTCACGATTCATTGAGAAAGATTCATTCTCTTGATAACGCTCCCAGTAGGAGGAGTGAAACGTCGAGTTAAAATGTTTTGTACACAGCAATACCCGAAAACCACCAACAACATAGTTGAATTAATGTAATATAAAAGAAAAATTATTTGAAGAAATCGAGGTGACATATGCCTCGCTCGGATTACGATTGTCCGAGCGATCGTCCTAACGATAGTTGGCCGAACTGGTAGTGTGAATGTATGTCCTGACAATAGTTACCGTAGTTACGAACGCTGCCATTTTACGATGGTTAGACGCTGGGAGACCGGAAGAGGAACCCTTACCGAAAAAACTGTTGAAATTTCAACAGTTAAATGGGACCACTGTTGAATCCAACGGTAACTGCTGAATTCATCAATAACTTTTGGATTTATCTGTCACTGTTAGAGTTAACAGTTATTGTTAGTTTTAACAGTTACTGTTAGTTTTAACACTTACTGTTAGTTTTAACAGTGGCCCCAATTTACTGTTGAGTTGAACTGTTACTGTTGGATTCAACAGTGGTCCCATTTAACTGTTGAAATTTCAACAGTTTTTTCGCTAAGGGAAGCGACAAGAGAAAGACGATAAGTTCGTGAAGCTCCCTTCGCTCTATTAATTTCATGAATTTGTCCAAGCAAGGAAGAATATGGGCGGAAGAAAAATTATTCGTTAAATACACGTTGAACACAGTAATATCTTTACCCTGCATACCTCAGCAGCTTTGCTAACCGTCAATTTCTCGTTCACTTAATATGTCAGCACTAGAGGGCAGCACAGATTTTTACCAACGTTGTGTCAATGCATGATAGTTCCAACTATTGCTGGAAAAATCGTAATCTGAACGAGGCAATACCTTTTATATTGTTGGTTGGATTGTTTTTTTAGCAACATAGCAACTAACAAAGAAACTAAAAGACCTTACGAAAAGAATATAACATCAATTTTCTTTCTTCGTTTTTTTACATTTGAAATCTCTTTTAAAATGTTTTATCCGAAATTTTTGCACTGTAAAATTAATTTTTAATACTTGACCAGCCATTGTATTTATTGTACCTCTCATCTTTTCCTGTAATAAGCCTTGAAAATTGAAAATAAACTTCTGTAACGTGGGCAAGTATGTTATTATAAATGACCTAAACTTTAAAAATTCATATTTTCATATGAAGAAGTGGTCAAGAGCAAAGGAAGTATATAATATCTATATTATTTCTTGACTGCAACTCAGGATCATTTAAATTATGGCTTAAAGAAAATATCACACTTGCAATATCAGCGGAAATAGACTTCATCGATCATTAAAAGAAACGCTATAGCTAATGGAAGTTTTGACTCGGTGAAGCGCCCATGAAACCTTAACCGAAATAAACAACGTGGAATTAAATATTCAACTTCGGCTTCATCGATAAATACGATGGAGCTTGGCAGTGATGACCAAAGTCTCCTAGTATCTCATTAAATAGACTACACGTGAGAAGTGGAATTTTAGTTGAGCATATAATGCCTGCGAGAGGATAGTATAGAAATGACGGTGAAATCATTCAGGGGATGGTAACGTTGACACGTGGCGTCCATATGTCGAAGGAAAGGCGCCAACTCCTGGCCCAATCAGTGTTGGGTGAGCGGCTATCCATCCAAGGCCAAATTGAGTTAGCCGTCCCCGGTGGAGTGGGCGACGTGAAAATGACTCCGGGTGGCCTGATGCCTTCGCAGTTGATCGCTACTAACAAATGGAAGCCTGTGAGTCAAACTGAGCAAATCGGAGAACTCGTTTACCCATTTGGTAAGAGTTGGGGGCGAGGTTCGTCTTCGATTCATCTCACCGGATTTGTTCTCACCAGCTCAGACAGCCTTGTGCCGACTGGCAGGGGCGGAACGGCGAGAATTACCGCCAGGGTCCACGGCACTGCGGGGCCCCAGAACTGAAGTTCCCGCACGACCTTGGGGAGCCATCAACTCTTTTAGTACCTTCCATTTTCCTTGGACTTACGGAGAAAATTGAGATTAAATCTTTTGCGGAAATTTCAACTAGAATACTTTTTTCCTGATGCTCAAGATATTTTGAGAGAGCCTAATTATTATGGTAGAAGCGGTCTCAAGGATAAGATTATGGAAAAAGTCTGGCTGGCGCCACCGAAGATATTGTGGAAATATAAAGGAATTACGTTTATAAAATAACGTTTGAGCGTTAGAAATCCTTTAGAAAAATGATTCGAAACTTCTATGGCATGTATCATTTTTTTAAATTTTTTTGAACGCATTGGGTCCAGAAAACTGCTTTTCTTTTATTCTATTTTCAAATATTCAATCCATTGCTTCTTTTTCTAGCAAATACTTCCTCAGAAGCTTGGTCGGCTCTTCATGAGCAACTTCGTTTAATTGTGATACGACTCGTATAAACATTATACCACGTGCGATATAATATTCCAAACGCGCGCTCATATAGACTGAAAAAATGAAAGGGTAATTCAAATCCTTACTCGCTACCACGCCGCCATTAACGCGCAATCAGCCGTGTGATGCCGAGCTATTGAACAAAAAAGGCAGAAATACTTTCTTCTCATCAATCATTCACAAGCTCTGTTCCATTCACCGAAATAAATGGGATGGGAATTGAATTTAGAATTCCTGATTCCACAGGGGTACCGAAACTCGCAGCGGGCAGGGAGAGGGGCAAAAAACAAACGGGCGACAAAAGAGAGTGAAATTGAATTAATTATCGCCAAACAGTTGATAACACTGGAAATTTTTGAATTTGGCCTCCGTATCCCTGCCTGCTTCCCAAATTTAAGCGCGTAATCCCCTTTGTTTAACTCTCTTGTATGACTGATATGTTTTCAAGCATTTCGAATGTCAAATTAGCGCAGAATTCAAGTGTCACCAGAGTTTTCGCCGAAATA
The DNA here is from genome assembly GCF_921293095.1 of Ischnura elegans. Lineage (NCBI taxonomy): Eukaryota > Metazoa > Arthropoda > Insecta > Odonata > Coenagrionidae > Ischnura > Ischnura elegans. Next base: position 82,856,182 of record NC_060253.1, on the reverse strand, counting down.
TGGCAGTATAGCTGCCATTTTTAATTTTTAAATTCCCAATTCATGCGAATGTCCAGCTGTTTTATTCCCAATTATTTTTCGGTGAAATATCCAGTCATCAGTTCATTATACCCCGCCTTCTGGTAGCCAGCTTGTTATTAATCATGGAACCCTAATACAGTATCCCTACTGGTCCCTCACCAGTGAATCCTGATACAGCATCAACCTTGCAGAAGTTCCAATATGGCTTCCATAGAATTTCGTTGAATAACATTCATTACTTTCGAGACTACGGGGTTTTATCATGTTTTGCTGTAACTTGGGGGACAAGTGGTAAAAACGTTCCATTGAGATTTAATTTGATGATAATGATCATGGGTGTCTGATTCAGCATCCTTAGAAGTCTCTGATAATGGGATCATCGTACCCTGATACAGCTTGAGCCTGGGAAAAGTTCCAGTATAGCTTATTATTATTTTTATTTAATGGAATTTAGAATAATCAAATTTACTACTTTTTTACCACTCTAAGCAATTAAGATTTGACCATGGTTTGCAGAAACTTGGGGACGAACGGTAAAAAGATGACATTGACATTTATTTGGATGATAATAATCATGGGTCTCCACATAGGCGGATCTAGGGGGGGGGGGGAAGAGGGCACGGGGGCACGTGCCCCCCCTGAACCTTAAAAATATGTAAGATTTTTAATGCGGTCCCATTATCATTGCGTTCGTTTTGTAATTACGAGGTATCCTTGTGCCCCCCCAGAACAAAATCCTGGATACGGCCTTGCTTGTGTCCCTCCCAGAAAGAAATCCTGGATCCGCCCCTGGGTCCCTGGTTCAGCACCCCTACACGTTCCTAAGCACGGGACCCTGAAAGAGCTTCAACCTTGGAGAAGTTCCAACATAGATAATTTTTATTGATTTCAATGGAAATTCGTATAATGGTAATCATTATCTTGTATGATATGTGTCACGATGTGGTGGAGGTTCTCAATATTAGGCAGTTAAATGAAATATTGCAATTTTTCATTTAATTTATGTGACATTCATTACTTTCAAACAAGCGAAATGTCAATTTTGCGCAGAATTCAAGTGTAAAGAGAGATAAAAAATAAACATGGCAGTAATATGAAAATAAACATTTTTTTAATTTTTCGCCTTTATTTTAATTCCCAGTCGTTTAATGTACAGCCAGCAGTCCTTAATTTTTTTAGCGGAACTGCCATGTTTAATCTTTTCAGCTAAAAGTCCAGTAAATAGTCCGATATACTCCACCTTATGGTGGTCGGGTTTTTATTAATCATGGGACCCTGAGACAGCATTCCAATATGTCCCAGATCACGATGTACTCGATGGTTCGAAACATGTCGTACGGATGAAATAAATCAGTGGAAATCAACGAAGTCTCCTTTACATTTCCGATTAATTATTTTGTATTATATGCGGCAGTATGTGGTGGAGGTTCTCAATATCAGGTAGTTAAATGAAATATCGTAATGTTTAAGGAAAAAGTCTCCCATGGCCGTAACGTAGGGATCACAAACATTTTTTTTGTACCTATGACATGATCTCTACGATACGGATCCCATTGGAGACTTTTTTCACGATTTAAGCCATAGGGTTCACTTTACCTGTTCTATCGCAATGTTTCACTTGACTAATTTGACATTCATTACTTTTGGAACCACTTTGAGCAAATGAGGTTCGATCATGATTTGCGGAAACTTAAACGTGCCTTTGAGATTTAATTTGATGATAATGATCCTCCAAAAGAACATGGAAAAGTCCCAAACCTCGACGTACGCGGTGTGAGTGAAAGCTCCAAACAGTGGTGTGGAAGCAAAAGCCTTTTAAGTAAAATGACTGGCGACGTTATCGCGAAAGAAAGAACTTCCGCCGAAAATTAGCGAGGCCGAAACTTGTCACTTGCCGCGCTCCATCAATCACAACGAGAAGAAGCCGCACCCAAAGCGGTTTCGCTCGCAGCCGATAAGCGAAAATGAATTTCGAATGATTTACCTCCTTATTCGGCGGCGGCAGCTGTCGCTTGAAGATCGCAAAAGCGCTTGAAAGAAGGCTGTCAACGGGCGCCGCAGGAAGTGATGGATGGAATGGACTTCCGGTTTCCCTTTTTCCGCCCCTGGGAAAAAGCAATTTGTCAAGGTTAGGCACCAGTCAAACTTTTCACGAGAAAAATAATCAACTGTAAATTGTAAATAACAGGGAAAAACACAACGAAAAGCAGTTGAGAGACAGATAGTGTGCATCGAAGGCATTAGGTTTTTCACTACGTAAGGAAAGACTAATAAGTGCAATACAACTGATCGCAGAAAATTATACGAGGTTGCAATTCATTGAATCAAATATAATTTTAATATCGAACCGAACGAATGACATAAATAGTCCATATTACCTGATGAAAATGTTTTTTTTTTTTACAAATTTGATTAAAAAATTGGTGGAATAGTTGAATGATTTAGACAGCACACAGGCAGGAAAAAAGAGTTGAACAGCACGATGTCAGGACAAATGCACAAAAAGACGGTGGCAAATTATAAGTTGTATTCCTTTACCTAAAGAGGAATTTAGAGAACACTTTACACTTTCATTCGTCCATTCTGAGTCTTTCGAATTGTTGGCGTTGATCCACGTTTCATCCAGAAAAAATAACTTTTTTATAATCTCTATCGTAACAGGCTCAACTTTGTGGAGGTTCATTCTAATAAATAAAAGCGAACAAACTATGTATAAATCCACCAATTTATTTTTGTGGTACTACTAGTTTCAACGCAGCGGCGTCATCATCAGGTACAAAGACTACAAAGAAACAAACATCCTTATATATCATTTTCATTCATTTATACATCATTATCATTATATATCATCCTCATAACTTTTTTATAGTCGATTTCCCGAATTTTCGCTAATATCGACACCTAGCAAGAGCAACTGAGGCTTTCTTCATGAGTACTTTTCTATTGTTTAATTTCTTCCATTTAAATCCGATAGTTTTTAAATATTTTGCCACTGATCATATACAACCTACAAACAAACCCGCTGTTTGTTTGCTGTACGGCCACGCGGGAGGCTTCAACGGCTGGATCGACTCGCCACCTCAGATATTCCAGTAAAAAAAACCGTCGAATATCACGAGGAAATGAATGCCGAAGTCTTTGAGGGTTGTTTTTTTTTAAGTTCTCCTGAATTCTATTCCAGCTGGTTCGACAATAGTGATGGACAACGCACCTTATCATTCTCAAATAGCCAACAAAGCGCCAAGAAGGTTTGGAATGGCTGAAAACTCGCGGCATTGCATATTCACCAGACATGCGGAAGCCAGAACTATACAGCCTTGTAAAGCTGCATAACGAACAAAGAAAATCGTACGCAATAGATAAGGAGGCCTCTAAACTTGGGTTTAAAGTAATCAGACTGCCACCGTACCACTGCAACTACAATCCAATGGAGCTTGTTTGGTCAACTTTGAAAAGGTATGTAGCAGCAAGGATTACTACGTTTAAATTGAACGATGTTATCGATTATAGGCAAGATACTTGAGCATATCGTCGTTAGCAATATCATGACTTTCTTGGAAGGACGTAACTTCCTCCATGACCGTCAGCACGGATTCCGAAAAGGTAGATCATGCGAAACACAGCTCGCGCTCTTTCTTCACGACGTTATAAAATCTGGTGAATCGAAAAGGCAAGTTGACGCACTATTTCTAGATTTTAAGAAAGCTTTCGACACTGTACCTCACAACAAACTTTTATACAAATTACAGTCATGCGGATCAAACGAGACAGTTGTAAACTGGATACGCGACTTCCTCAGAGATCGTAAACAAAAAGTTGTTCTTGACGGAATTAGCTCCGATGTAGTAAAAGTTACATCAGGTGTTCCATAAGGAAGCGCAATCGGCCCCCTGTTGTTCATTATATACATTAATGATCTTTGCTCCCGCATTAGCAGTAAAATACGTTTATTTGCTGACGACGCTGTCATCTATCGCGAAATTAGTGATCACTCAGACTATGAAATTCTATCATCTGACTTAAACAACGTTCATTTGTGGAGCCAAGAGTGGGGACTCGAACTTAATCTGAGCAAATGCATGGCGGTACATTTCTTGCGGAATTCGTCCAACTCTGACCATGTTTATGCAGTGGATGGCATTAACATAAAGGCAACAGGCGCAGTGAAGTACCTGGGAGTTACGATAACCTCGAACCTCACGTGGGGAACACGTATAAAGAATATTTGCGGCATAGCGCTGATGAAATTAGGATTCGTCAAGCGTATTGTGGGAAGATTTTCGGATGAGAAAGTAAAAGAAAGGTGGTATTTCGCTCTCGTCCGACCGCACCTTGAATATGCAGCGAGCATATGGGATCCGGTGCAGAAAGACTTAATCCGCGAACTGAATAAAATTCAAAGGAAGGCAGCGCGTTTCGTCAAAAACTGCTACGGGCGTACAGACAGTGTTACCCTGATGTTAAGCGAATTAGGCTGGGAGCCGTTGGAGACTCGGAGGCTGCGCTCTAGGCTTAGATTGCTTGAACAATTGAAAATGGATATCTTTAAGAGCGACACAGAGAACATAATATTAGAGCCACACTATATTTCCAGGTCCGATAGAAGCGATAAATTAAGAGAGATGTTTTGCCGAACGGATAGATATGCGAATTCGTTTTTCCCCCGAACCATAAAGGACTTTAGTAAACGCTAGTCCCAACCTCGTTAGAGCCCTTCATTTTTTATTTTTTTTACAGCTGTAAACGGCTGGTGTCCTAACACCCCCTGTCACACGCCTTTTAGGCGGCTTGCGGGGTATTATGTAGATGTTGATGTTCAGGATTTGTTTATGGAAGCCATAGGCGGACCTAGGGGGTGGGGGGCACGGGGGCACGTGCCCCCCCAGACCCTTATAAATATGCATGATTTTTAATACGGTCCCATTATTATTGCGTGCGTAATGTATTACGAGGTATCGTTGTGCTCCCCCCTAGAACAAAATCCCGGCTACGGCCTTGCTTGTGCCCCCCCCCCCCCAGAAAGAAATCCTGGATCAGCCCCTGATGGAAGCTGTAAACTCCATCACCTCAGACGATTGGCGCAAATTCGTTGAACACGTCAAGAAAGAAGTCGAGACAGACGGGACAAACGAAGGACTTGATAACATCAGTGTCCAAGAACTACTAATTAATCTGGCCTCTAGAGAATCGGACGACAGTGATTGGGATATCAGCGATGGCGATAACGGTCTGGGACGGTCAACTCTGAAGTAATCTGGTAAAATAATAAACCAGTATATAATTTCAAATGCAATCAAACATTTCATCGAACCTAATATTATTTTAAAAAGGTTATAAATGTGATAATAGTACAGTAAAACAAAGACATTATCTTAAAATTTACAGCGGCTTCAAAAGATTTAATTTGATACTCGAAGAGTAATATGGTATTATATCCTCTTTATCAGTGATCACAATAAGGTTGTCAGGATTACGAAATAGTTAGTACAGTAACATTTCAATGTATGCTTCAAAAAATTACGCCTGGTAAAAGAATTAAGTAACTCAAATATTTTAGATTTGTATTTAGCGTGATTTTGTTTTATTGCAGAGTCACAAATAACATCGCAGATAAATGGAAAACGCTCAGCTTCTAGAAAGTATACCTTGGCTTAAAGATGTGTACTGGGAGAAATATAAAATAATGTAGGTAGATATTAATAAAATTATTTCATGTTTGGCTGATTACATAGTATGCGATAACATCGTTTTATATTACTCAACCTTATTTCAAAGCACTCTTAAAATAATATTGTATCAATATTAGGATATTATGAGAAATATAAAACATTTTAAAAATCATACAGTATAACGGTTAAAAAATTACTTTCAACCATTTCGTTATTTATAAACGGAGCACTTCGGGTTTTATATCATTATTCTTAGTTTTTTTTAGTACTCAACAAATATACTATTTAGATTGAGATATTATGAGAAAGTAAAACGTTAATAATTCTATCAGAAGTCTAGTTGCCTTCGTCGGGGGGAGGAAAGGGCGGCTCAGGTAGTTCGCGGGCCCGAGCGCCACCTTACCGTATACAGACTATAGTAAATTTGAATATCCCTATGGTCGCTTCTTTTGGCCTTCTCACTTCTTTTGGCCCGAGGCATAGATAGATAAAGTATTTTGTACGCGAAAACGCAGGCGCTTCCACCAGACGTTTTACTTGGGGAGAATCACCATGGTGATCGCATGGGTCGGTCTTTATAAACATTTTATGATTGATCGGAGAAAATGTTTGAGGGCAGCCTGGCCTAGGGTGAGTGTCCCGTGGAGTGCGGAGGGATTTATGATAGCGGAATGGCACCGCCTCTTGCGAGAGGCAAGTCAGCATGCATAACTCTGCCAACCTCCAATTGGACGCACTCAGGGTTTATACACGCTGTCCTCACCTTTTGGATTATTGTTTAATTTTAATTTTTAATAATTTGATAGCATGAATAAGTCCTTTATACTCAATATGGAGGTCATCGTTTCGAAGCCTGATGACGACTGGCAATTTATTTCACGCTATTCTTTTTATTGAACATTATTTTAAAACTGTACTTACTACGTCTTGCCTTTAAAATTTTTGATGTAAGTTTTTTTCGTGGAATATTGCTCTTTGATTTAATTTTGGATATTTTTAACCACTCTTAAATGAGAATACGAATATTCCAACGATCCTGATCCTGTGTTTAAACTGTCATTGAGAAGTAACTCTGCAAATAGCTTATTACAGTGTACCGGGACTATCCACGGTGATAACTTTTTACGGAGTCACCCGCAATGCACAGATAGTGCGAAAAATCCACAGAGGAAAAATCATTCGCCTTGACCGGGATCCGAACCCGGATCCCTCGATTTCCGGCCGAGTGCTTTAGCCAGTTAAACTACCGAGGCGTCATTCTCCCCTGTGGAAATTTGTGGACTATGCCGGACAAGGTAGTATGGACTGCTGAGCATATGATGCGACTAGCAGCCCAGGTCGTGCGCATGGCGCCACAGCCGGAGAGCAAAGCCCGAACTTTGAACACTAGAGCATCCCGGTCAAGGCGAATGATTTTTCCTCTGTGGATTTTTCGCACTATCTGCGAATAGCTCTTTTATACACGTTTCATATTAACACTTTAAAGAACATAAAACTCTCTTACTAACCAATACATTCCACATCATTGAACCACTTAGGATTTTGCGATGCATGAGAGGAAGAATATAGAAGGGATGCACCGAGCGCGTGCATCTTCCCTCTCAAGAATCGCTTCCTTCCTTATTTTGCTTAACCGCGGCACTGACTGTGAGTTCCACGATACCCCCGATACGCCTTTTTCAAAGACTCAGACAAGTCAGATGTGTAATATTACCCATACATTGTAATCTGATATTTTTTCTCGGTGACCTAATTGTGGTCTCAACACTCTCAACTACCCAGAAACACAGCTGCGGGGATATCGGGTTTCGGTGGTGAACTGGAGACTTACGTAAGAGTGTAGGAGGGAAAAAATGGCTAAGCGTGCGTCAGAAGTGAGAGAAAAGAGACGCGACCAGATCCCAAGGAATACACTGGAGGGGGCACCACTGGTTTCGAGCGTGGAGCGAAGTGTGGCCGGAATGGGGGTGCTTGGGTAGGACGAGCCACGCCCACTTTGACCAAAATATTGACAATCCCATAAGGATCAATGATTACTATTTGGTGAAATTTTTGGTCATAAATCGTTAACACATTAAAATAAACTATGGAACGCTCAATGTTTACCCTGTTTTTTTCTTACTTCTTTGGTAGACTTCGCGAAGTTATGACTCAAACATCTTTTCAAAGGGGAAAATTATCATCAATCACCACGGTTACGTTCAAGAACCAGCTCAGCTGAAAATAAACTTTTACGAGAGTAAACTAGTCATTTACCAGCACTTATACTGATATTTAATTTTATTATAGCCAACGGAAATCTAACAATTACAGTAATAAAGTATATTATCAAGGATATCCCCGCCAGTAAAGTGGCAAACAGACACAGAGTTTATACATTAATAAAAGTATCGCGAATGATGGGAAAATGCGATGACAATCACCGGCGAAGTACTAAGGATCATGGTACATGGTACTTAGATCAAGTTTTTACTTAATGTAGTTAATTTTCAGAACAAAACTTAGCCTCCTCAAAATATCTGTCGGAGACTCAAGTCCAAAAATTGTCAAAACAAGATGGCGGGACTTTGACCACGCTAAAAACTCGGAAAGTGCCTTCAGATATTTACAACCTCCTTGCCAGCGTCTCAGCGCAACCCTGCATCTTCACGATAGACGCGAGCACTGTGGAGCCCCCCAAGCAAGGGGCCCTCGGATATCGCCGACCAGCCGACCTGGCCAGACCGCACCTGGGTGTTAGGATACCAGACGTTAACAAATAAAAAGGAAGTGCTCTAAGGAAATTACGACTGGCATTCATTGAAATCCTTTATGGTTCGGGGGTAAAAACGAATTCCCATGCATATCCATTCGGCAAAATATCTTTCTTATTTTATTGTTTCTGTCGCACCTTGAAATATAGTGAGGCTCTAATATAATGTTCCCCGTGTCGCTCTAAAAGATATCTTTTCTCAATTGCTCAAGCGGCTGCCAGCCTAACTCGCCTAGGATCTGCGTAACGCTTTGTGTACGCCCGTAGCAGTGTTTGACGAGCCGCGCAGCTTCCCTTTGTATTTAATAGATTTCACGGATTTAGTCTTTCTGCGCCGGAGCTCAAATGCTCGTTGCATATTCAAGGTTTGGCCGGACGAGTGAGAAAGCGGACGGAATTCCAGAAACCTTATTTTGCCTTCGTAAATAGATAAAGGGTCGATGTTGCTACCCATGGGCCTCGGGGGCGACCATGTCCGGGCTCCAAAAGGAAAATTTCTCCTTTAAAAAGTAATGGAGAAATTTTGGTCAGAACCATTGAAAAGTGAAATAAAATATTTACTTTAGCCTTTTTTTTATAATTCAAACAAAACACTTCACACACACCAATGATTTCTACCACTAAGTCATTTTCATCATCCCTTTTTCCACCACTAATTCCGGAACTATCCGAGTGATTCAGGATAAATACTGAAAGATTAACAAATAAAATTTGCTATACTTCACAGTCGTAGTAGTACTCTGTGGCATACAACATGGTTCATTTTTGGATCCATCATTTGACGAAGTGAACTCGTGAACCATTGATTTTATTTTATTTATTAAAAAAAAAAATAATATTTGCCTTTATTTACAAATATAAACTTGGTCCTTCTAAGCCATATGGCTTGTCAGAAGGTTCCAGTTATTCAATACAACATGTGGCACATTGACGGCATAGCATTTATATTACAAGTTTCAACTTCAACTTTAGGGGATTTTAAACAAAACTATGATAATTTAATATATTTTGTACATTTCAGATTAAAATAAAGAAATTACAAGTATTATTATTATTACTATTGAAAATTAAATTCATTGTTGGCTATTGACAGCAGTGGCGTAACTAGGAATATGCTTTCGGGGGGTGGGGATCAGATGGTCTGGGGCGGGAAAATTTTTGAAAAATGACATGCCTGAATATATATTTTACATCATTTTGGCACAAAAAAATTAAATTTAAGCAGATGCAGTTATTATATTTCAAAACTAGGCAATATTTTTAAATAACTTTTTTATTTCTCTGATGCTTTGGGGGAGATCTATCCCCTTATCCCCCCATAGTTACGCCACTGATTGACAGAGATTATTAAATGTCAATATATCGAAAAATAGAGTATCAGAGAATTGGTGATCATGGGCGAGTGGGCTCCTCAGCAGATTTGTCCTGGGTAGTCGCTACAAGAGAAAATAATTTTAGGGGGCCAGAAGCCCCCATATTCCCTGGATAAAGTTACAAACCTTTGCCGTTGGTGGAAACTGTTGCTATTTATTTTTGAAGCTAAAATTAGGAGGGTAAATTAAATAGAACATTTTTCCTCGGCGAAAATCTATTCGAATTCAACTATCAATTTCATGAATTCAGCATCGAATTGGGGTTGGAGTGAACCTCTCACTCACTGAATGATTTGACACGAATGTTTTTTTTTGGATCTCGTTGAGAATTGAGCTTACTCCAGACTAGCCACCGGATCGTGCATTGGCATGGCAGTTTCAGGAGGCGAGCGACAGCTGAAGTCATTTGCGTCATGAGAGAAGGGTAGCCTATATTCAACCATAAAAGGATAATTAAAAATATACACATAGCGAGCGAGAAAAGCTTAAATCCTAGGAATAAAAGCAAAGTCACGGACAGACCTGTTTTGGGAATAATAATCTTCCCATTGTTTATTTTCCGAGTATAGTTTATTTTGCTTTTTCACACCTTTTAGCAAACGGACCGAGCTTCTCCGTCTAAAGTTCACTTAAATGGCATCACCAAGAGCATCTAAGCGTGAGGAGGCCGTCAGAAAAACAAACAGCGAGAATGTCAGTATCGACGTATCGCTTCGAAATAATATTTCCCGGTATTGGATATAAAGGTCATTTACGCCGAAGGGGTATGGAATAAGGGAGGGTAGGGAATGAAGGGAGGAGAGAAATCTAGTATCGGAATTAGCCTGCTCTTCTACATCTAAATATTACCCCGTAAGCCGCCTAAATATAAGGCGTGTGATGAGCGGTGCTAGGACATACGTTTAAAAATAAAAAGTAAATGCTCTAATACAATTACGCTTCTTATTTATTAAAGTCCTTTATTTTTTGGATGGGGATACGAATTCCCATACCTATACGTTCGGCAAAATATCTCTCTTAATTTATTCCTTCTGTCGGACCTGAAAATAATATTGAGGTTCTAATATGACGTTATCCATGTCGGTCTGAATGATATCTATTCTCAATTGCTCAAGTAAGCCCAAGTGGCTCCCAGCCTAATCCCTTAAAAAATGCGTGTGAAAACTAGGAACTACTGGTTGGGAAGTCAACACTAGCCACCGCCTAGCAATTCGAAGATAATGGGAACCTAAGAAGGCTTCACTCAGGATTTGAACCGATTAAACTTTTATCATCAACCCACATGGCAAACACACTCCCTGTTGAATTTGTTCACGCATAAATTGTACTGCAAGGATAAAATTCGCTTTTGAAACGCCTCACAAAATTATATACATCAAGAATAAAGTTCGATATGAAAAAAAATATCTGGCCTGCACTTTGTTCCGTAAAACTCATCCCAAAGTTCGCTATGAGAGGATGACTTGGTGGTATAATTTGCTAACACGCCTAATCGGGAGATTCTGGCTCGTATCCAGGTAAAGCCAAACCTTTTTTCATGGTGAACTAAATCCTAGATTTATACACTTCGCATTGGGTGCGCTTGACTGCGTACAAAGTCAATTGTTTCGCACAGTAGTTTTCAAAGTATTCCTAGCGCGGCGATGGATTCAGAGAGATAGACTTTTATCGAATATTTTGAGGCATAATTTGTAACTGCTTTCATTTCCAATATCACAGCTCGTTGTCATAGGACCTGCATCACAAAAATATATAGCGTGTTTATGTTTACCTATATCGTTCCCACGATTGCCAAACGTTGCGCTGTTGCGCTGCAATCGCTCCATACGAAAATGCGTTCTGATTGGCTGATATGGGGTTTTAGTGACGGTTTCAGCGACGAAAAAAGTGACGGGAATCCTCATCATTGGAGTGATCGCGAAAAACAATTGCGCGCGACGATCATTTCCGAGTGATCACTCGAAAATGACGAAAAAATGATCGCGTGATTCAGGGTATACATTACCAACAATATACATTTTGGTATACCGACGTCGTTACAATTTATTTCTTCGTGGGATTAGGTACGCTTTGATTGTCAGCGACGAAAGTGGTGACTTTTGTGAATGAATTCAAATGCGCGGTGGGCATGAGCTTTTGCATTCTTAATTTTGGTATACTGCAGCCCAAAATTTCAACTGGCTTCCCACGCTAATTTCCACCAATGCTAATTTTACCTCCTTGTGGCTCTTCTTCCCATATTATTCTTGATCCGCCTAAGGTATTTGGTCTTCCTCCGGGGACTTATCCATCAATTATTCTTTCCATTGCGTTTCCTACGCAACTGCTGTGCCTGTCCTTGGTACTTATCCCTTGATCTTCCTCTGGGAACTTCTCCATCAATTTTTCCTTCCGTTATATTTCCCACGAAACTGCTATGCCTCATCACGGAGCTAATCCGCCGAGTTCTTCTTTGGCATACAGTGTCCTAAGTGTCCTTTCTTTTCCAATTCTTCCATTCACCTCCTCGTTTTTCACCGAGTGTGTCCATTGTATCTTCAGCATACTTCTAAGGCATCAGGCCTCAAAGGCCTCTATTCTTCTCCAAACATTATTTTTTAATAGTCAAAGTTTCTGCCCCGTAGAGTGCCACTGCCCAAAGGAATTATTTCACGTACTGCTTCCCATATAACCCAACGATTTGATCTTTGGATTTTTCTCTTTCATAGAAAAATATTCCAAAATCGTTGGCACAACAAATTATGGTTTTGCGGGTAGTGTGCCCTGGTTGCTTTCGTAGCGCCGAGAGTATTACCCTATCCCGCCCTACCATTCCTATCCCTACCCTGGAGGCGCCGTTGGTCTCCTATCGCGGCGCGGCGGCGCATCCATCCTTTTTTCCTTCCCAATCCACTCCCCTCCCCGGATGCGCGGAAGTATAAGTCGTAGCACTGGGTCCCGGCCCCGGTGCGTTGTAACCCACAGAGGACACCCATCGGGTCCTGATTCTATGTTTCCATATCGATGACTAAGTTCTAACAACACGTATCTCAAAATCTCGAATACACGTATATTAGTTGTATGCCAAAGGCCCTATGTATTCTAAAATCCTTGGCCGACATTAAAAGATTAGTGAAAGAATGGTTTTAAGTGAACTGTAAACTTGTAATTTCCTTAATTTTATCGGAGATGTACAAATTATAATAAAATTCACATATTTTTGTTTCAAAGCTCCTAAAACTTTTTGTGCAATGTTATTGCTTTTCTTGCATATGAAGTTGTAACTTGTAATGTAATATAAATGCTATGCTTTCAATGTTGCCACTATTTAGGATAAATGGAACCTTCTGACAAGCCATGTGGCTTAGAAGGACCAAGTTTGCATATGCTAATAAAGGCAAAATATGTTTAAAAAAAGCAAATTTTCAGGAGAGCAAAAAAAAAACTATTTACATTTTTGATTGTAGGTAAGTATATAATTTTAATTGAAATTAAAAACCAAAAGTGCATGAAACTGAAAAAGAAGCATACATTTGCAAATAAAGAGTTGTTTTTTGCTTGACTTTTATTGTTTTTTAACAGTATTAGCAGTGTTAACTCAGACCGGCCAAATTTTAAGATACGTGTTGTTAGAACTTAGCCATCGATATACTTTTTGAGCGCAGTTTGGTTGGTTACCATCTCATTTTGTTGACTATCGGAGTTCCAAATTTTAAAAATAAACTTTATATTTCAAACGAGTATATAGCGGGCGAATCGAAGATAATACTGGAGAGTCACACTGTGCCCAAAAAAAACTATAAACGGAAAGTTTTCGCGGTCAACTAAAAATATCCACGCGTCGAGCAGAGTGGGTCAGACGAGCCATTCTCCTCTCTCGCATGTCGTCCGTCATCCGTTAAAAGATGGCGTCCCCAAAGTGTAACAAAGTTTAGTGGCTCCATCTATGCGGCTGAAAGTTTCGGAGGAAGTTCGACTGAGCACATAAGCCCTCTGGGGCATTTCTTAACAAGAGTGGGGTAAATGTTGACGGAACCTTACCCATTTGATACCTAGGGCCCGCACTAATTACCATTAAGTTAGGCGAAAACTGTTTCCCCACACCGTTTTAGAGTAGTTGGACGAGAAGCGAGGAAGTAAATAAGGCTGGAGTGAATCACAGTGAGTCTTAAGAATCACTAGGTATCTCAATTTACTGTAAGTGAAACATAAATATCTCTCAAAAAAGAGAAAATCATAAGAATAAACTTGATTATTTAAGATAGGAGTAACGAATTTTTACATGGCTGTGAGGATGAATAGTTATTTCTGCACTGTGTAATATGTAATATTTTCAGCCTGTCGTGTGAACCGTGGAGAAATCTACATGAATTGGCATGAAAAAAAATTACCATGGCAATTCAATGAACGTAGTGGTCTGGTAAGTGGGCAGGAAAGTGGAAGGTCCGTGGTTCGATTCTCGGTATAGGTGGATTGTTTCTCATTACAATGCAGATATTTTTCTGCACTGCTCGCAAGATTGCGAGCACCTACCATCGGCGCAAAAAGGTAGAACGGTGAACTTTAAGCATTTGTTTGAAAGTCTGCCGAAACTCTGGATGGTCGTATCATATATCATTTTATTCGTTGTTTATTCGGCTATAACAGTAAAGCATTAAACACTGTTCAAAATGAAACGTTATGCTTCAACGATGGAAAGAGCGAAGAGGAACCCGCGAAAAACTATGAATACGGCGAAACGGTCGTCTTCTACATCTTGTCACGGGCAAAATATTTAAATGGTGCATTTCATTGCATTTTCATAGAAAAAACAACATATTTGCATTACAAAGATATTTTTAAAATTAAATTTGACCCAATCCTTGGTTTTTAAAATGGCCGAAGGGTAGAGCTTAATTTCCGAGGTTTAGAAGAGTACATGAATATTGAAGTTACGTATGCTATTTGTAAAAAATATTTCTAAGCTTTTTTTATGCAAGGAAATGTTTATATTGCTCCTCTTACTTAAAATAAATCAAAAAGATGATAAACACCCAGCGGCAACGCACTCTAGAAAAACAATGATTTTCGTCTTTTTGGTTTATTTTACGTAATATGATTAATTATAACAAAATAAACATTCCCTAACACGAAAAGCTTAGAAATATTTTTTACAAGTAGCATACGTAACTTCAATACTAATACACTCATATAAACCTTGGAAATTGAAATCTACCTTACGGCCATTTTAAAAATCAAGAAATGGGTAAAATTTAATTTTTAAAAGGTTTTTGTAATGCAAAGATGTCGTTCCCTATATAAAAATTACAATAAAATACACCATTCAAATATTTTTCCCTTGATGAGATGAATAAGATGACTCATTCGCACTTTTAACAGCTTTTCGAGTGTTCTTCTAACACTCTTTCCACCGTTGAAGCAAAATGTTTACGTTTAAATAATGTTTAGTGATGTATTGTTGTAGCCAAATAAACAACGAGTAAAGCGATACATCACATGACCGTATAGAGCTTAGGCAGAATTTCAAACAAATGCTTAAGGTTCCGCGCTCTACCATTTTTTTGCGTCGACAGTAGTTTAGCTTTCCTTCTTTAGGCCGTTTTCCAATCCACGTAGTATGCACTCATTCCCTTGATCCCTTTCTCCCTTGCACCCTGTTCCCTTACTAATGCTCTACTGGCGCCATAAAGTGTGAACGGAAATAATGCGAACTATTGGCAGTAACGAAATGTGACGCACGGGGTAGTGTTAGAATATCTGGTGGTTGATTTAAGAATCAATTTCACCTTTATACTTATATTTTTGCATGCGAAGAGCAAGAATTCACAATGCCGATATAATATAACGTAGAAGAGCTCACATAATAAACACAAAATTACTTAAAACTCCAGTTCAAGATTTCTGAGTTTTCCATTGCCGCCATTTTGACGTCCACTTCCTACGAGGGGAAGGGAGCGAGGGAGCATCCCCGTTCCCTAGTTCACTTACCCTTCGTTCCCTTGCGCCCTCAACCGATTGGATCCACCCTTGCTGTCGTCACATCCGGAAGTTGACGATCGAAAAGTGCACGAAGGGTGAATAATTGCGAATTGGAAAACGGCCTTAGTGTGTACCAGTGTGTACGCAGTAAGTTGGCGCACGGGCCCGCGAAGTACCTGAGCCACGAGGAAAGGAGGGGAGGAAAGGACCGACAAACAAACTGTATGGGACCGACACAGATAGCTGGCGGGTCCGTTCGCCCGTCCATTTCCTCCCCCCGACGAGGGCAACTACCACCTATAATAGAATTATTAACTTTTTTTACTTTCTCATAATATCCCAACTTAAATAGCATGTTTGTAAAGTAATAAAAAAGCTAAGAAGAATGATATAAAACACGAGGTGCTCCGATCATAAATAACGAAATGATCGAAAGGTAAAACAAAACATATAGTATTACGGCTAAAAAATAACTGTAAAAAGATATGTAAAAACTCACCACATTTCATAATTCAGCGGTAAGGGTAATAGGGTAGTTTCCGTCATCAAAGAAAACGAAAGGCATTGATTGCGATTCGTTACCCAACATTAGTGTATTCATAATACACAAATTATTTGGTTTTAGAAATCCCAGTTTAGACGAATGTCAACGATCAATTTTAACCGCATTTGAAAAAGGTCAGATTGGCGCCCATGCGATGCCACTCCACGTGACGTCACAGGAACCTATATTCTATACGAGTAGATAGGAGTTTTACATCGTCTGAGATTACCAATGTATGCACGGGGAACAGAGCTCAGGGAAACATCTTTTAATAATCACCTATTAAAATTGCCTGTGGTCGGAAAGTTTCCTTCTCTTGATAGGGCATTAATAATCCTTATTTAAGCCAAGCACTACCTGTTAGCAGGATAAGCTACGCTGCCGCCATGCTCGGCAGCAAGCAGCCTGCATCGTAGCGGCGTACATAGCCTCGCACCCAGGTGGCCTCACACAGCAGCAGCCATACGTCACAGGGGCTTTTCCCAGCATTCATACTTAGCCGTCGCGTTTTCGTGCGCTTGAAAATTTTCAATTTTAATTTAATCGCAAAAAATAGACATCGTAATTTAAAAATCTAAAAGCGTGCAATACGTACTATGGGAGTAATAATCTTTCAATTTAGGCAATTAAAAAGATAGGAAACCTCCCTATTATAAAAAAACATCCTTGGAGCCAGTCCACGAAGGCAGATATTGCGTCTTTTTTACTCGATGAAAAAGCATAAATTTTCCTCCCAATCAACGAAAAACCCGATAGTAAGTGTTGGTATTGGGGGCCCATTATCCATTAAAATTGAAAATAACTTTCAACGTCCGTGTACCAGCATTGCGCCCTTATCACAGTGCAACAACTGACAATCATGTCTTAGAAATATATTTAAGCTGGCCTGTGGAAAATGATGGTAGTTATCAGGCCTCACACATCGTTCTAAAAGTCGTTCATTGGATATATTTAAAAAAAATACATTTTATCAGAGGTAATTTCGGCATGGAAGTAACGGACATCGATTTAATAAAGAAAATCTTTAATTCAACATTCAATAAAGAAACTATATAGATAAAAAATATTAATATACTCATTATTTTCCAATATTTAATGAAATATTTAATGAAAACTGAAGAGCACAATAAAAGTGCCTGGATATGAAAATATTTATAATTACCCTGAGTAACGACCAATGAAATTAGTTTGAGCGAGATATTTCCTTTCAGTTTATACTTTTAGATTTTAATGATACAGAAATATAAAATTTACCAATAAAAGCAAATAGAGAGAACGTGAATTTCCATGTAAATATCTCATATTAACGGCCTAATAACTCATAAAAGAGTGCAGTAAAATACTGATATTATGGTATCGCTTCGAGATATATTTGTGATGATTGAAAAAATCACAACAATTTGGTTGAAATAAAATCTCGATCAACTACCTAAATGACCAACGATTGAAATATGATAGATTGCATAGTTTATATGAACTTAAGATGAGACCACAAGGATGAAACTTGGCGGGATTTGTTTAACATTTAAAAATGATATCGGATCCCTTGTATTAGGCCGGTTTGATAGCTAGAGTGTTGCCTGAAGATCTCTGTGTAAATCCCTGCGATGGAGGAAATTTTTCAGAGACTTCCCAATCGCTGCTTGGGTGCTTTTGGAAGGGCATTTCAAGTACACCACTCCGTCCGTCGGATGGGACGCTAAGCTGTTGTCCTCTATACTCCTTTCCATAGGCACAGGCTAATACCGACGCCGGGTTTCTCTCCACCTTTCCTTCCCTTATTCTTCCCTCATGGTGCAAATGACCTCAGCTGTCGGTCGCCTCCTCCAATTAGTATATATAGAACCATCAAGTGCTATCACTCTTTCCTGATCAAACGAACAAAATTATGGAATTCCCTCCCCATTGAACTAAAGAATATTTTAAATACGGAGACATTCAAATCAAAAGTTTATTCTTACCTTCTCAAGAGAAGCATTTATTAAGTATTCACAAAAAATGAACTTGTTTTGCTGTTGTTCAGAATTAGTTTTTCGTCTCAGCTTAAATAAAAAAGAATCTGGGACGATTTTGTTTATTGTTGTTTTTATTTTTGGTTTATTGCTCATAAAAATGTCTTTGATTGTAAATTTATATTTATAAATGTGCTTAAAAATTCTTTCTTCGCTTATTTAGCTCAGTTTATTTTTTTATGTTCACGCTAAAAGGATTATGTCATTTTTTTCTTTATTGTAATGTTCGCTTAGATTTATTTTGAATGATATATTTTAGATTGTATGTTTACATCTCATTTTCAATGCTTTTATTTTTGCACAATTTCTTAAATCTATTGTTTGCTCAAGAGAATGCTAATTACCTTAAGCTGATCACCACTGTAAGATTGGCGCTTTTAGAGGTATTGTACCCTGAGATAATAAATATTTTATTATAATACTATTATTATTACCTATAAAAACTTTGTTATTTAATAATAAGAATTATTTGCGGCTGGATTAAGCTATTTAAGTCATAATTAGAGACAAATCGAGATGAGTGAGCCTATAGAATGAGCAGTCGACTCTAGTGGTGCTTTATGATGATGAAGCTGGTCGCAAATGAATTTCATGCGACATGAAAAAGTTTCCGCATTCACTTTTTGAATGCAGATGTAATATTTCAACAACCCTTAGAGAAAAGATCCGATCCGTGGATCAGATGAGCCCATCCACTTCAGAGCAGGATAGGCCAGATGAGATGAAGAGAAAGGAGACGAAGAATATACATACAGACGCAAAAAGTGAACGCGAACACAGTAGTAAATCACGCTCCGTGATCGTCTGACGCGCCAGCGCTTTTCGCTTCTCGCTTGTTTTTTTTACGCTAGATTCGCAACATGCAGAGGTTGCTCTCCACTCGTTAGCCATCAAAGGAACCCGCACTTCCGGCCCTCAGATCATCGCGCAGAAAGAGGCCGCATTGAGTCCACCACCACCAACGAGTGGCAGCACCGTAGCAACCAAAACACAAGAGCCCTCTATGTGTGATATAACTCCGCCCGCGGGGCGATTGCGATCTTTCATATGCTCGCAGCTAGCGTGCTTTCACATAAAAAACTACTTCTCATAAAGTAAACAGGAGCGCAGCTCTCCAACTCCGAGATGACCACGAATACTCATATCGAAATGAGGAAAAGTGCCCCACTTTTCTTTCTCTGTGGCAGTGAATAGGTTGCATGAAATCTAAATAAATATTTGACCGTGGTTTCGAAGTAAAATGCATAAATTTGAGCTGAATTCAAACGAGTACTACGTGCACCAATATGACTAACAAAGAGTAGTTTTCTTCCCCATGCAAATTCAAACAATTAAAAGATATCATTTTTAATAGATAAAATTTTTTCTTTACGCATTATTATAGGTGTCCAAGAATAAAAAAAATGGACAGTGAAATAGGATTTTATTGGCAATACACATGGTTTTCTATGTGACCATAGCAGCTAATTGTGGCAGATATGCATTTATTACAAGTAAATTAGATAATGCTGACTTTTACAGTTTTAAATCGTCATTAGGAAATCATAATTTTTACTCACTTATTATTATCGGCGGCGATGAAATTTAAAAAATGATCAATAAAATTGGGTTCTACGGGCGATACATATAATATTCCTTCCTTGTGATAATAACAGCTGGTAGTGGCAATAGCAGATATGCACAAATCGCGAATCGGTCTAATAGTTGACCTTAAAAAACTCGAGACTTTCGAGATTTTGTGTTGGAAGAGATTTTCGAAGGTCTTATGCACGGAAAGGGTGGGAAAAAATGGTCTAACGAAGAATGGAGGAAAGAAGAGAACTGCGGAGTACCATAAACCAGAGGAGGACTCTATGGATAGGCTATGTCATAAGACGCAGTGGTAACGTCAGAAATGTAATGGAGGGACAAATAGGGTGGTTTCCTTTTATTTTTTAGTGCCTAAATCGAAAGATTATTACTCCTGGAGTACGAATTTCACTTTTTTAGATTTTGAAATGACGATACCTATTTTTTTGCGATTAAATGAAAAGTGAACATTTTCAAGCGCGCGAAAACGCGACGGCTAAGTATGAACGGGAAAATCCCTTGTGGCGTCATTCTGGTTCCCGCTGTCGCAAAGTGAGGTGACCTTGGGGCGAGGATGTGTGCGCCGCTGAGATGCAGGCTGCTAGCAGGTAGCAGAGTACCCTGCTAGCAGGTAGCGCTTGGCTTAAATAAGGATTATTAATACCTTATGAATCGAAGGAAACTTTCCCACCACAGGCAGTTTTGATAGGTGATTAATAAGAGATGTTTCCCTGAGCTCTGTGCTTCATGCGTGCATTGGTAATCTCAGACGATGTAAAACTCCTATCTAATCGTATATAAACTAGGTCCCTGTGACGTCACGTGGAGTTGCATCGTATGGGCGCCAATCTGGCCTTTTTCAATTGCGGTTTAAATTGACCATTAACATTCGTATAAACTGGGATTTCTAGAACAAAATAATTTGTATATTATGAATACAATAATGTTGGGTGACGAATCGCAATCAATGTCTTTCGTTTTCTTTGATGAAGGAAACTACCCTATTGTAGGAGAAAGTCCTCCGAGGAAGACACAACGCAAAGTAATTGTTGCCATTAACACAGTGGTGAGCGACTCTTTCCACCAAGGATGGGGTCTCTCTCAACTTTAGCTTTATTGAATTTTAAAGTTGGTGTTTTGAGGGCTTTTTTGATTTTTTAAATACTTAGTATTTTGTTTTGCATTTTGGTTGTGTAACCTATCAAACATGCCGGTACTTTGTATTTTATATGTTTGTCTTAATGTACTTCCTGACTTTACGTTACCACCCGACTTCATGGTTGACTATCAAAAATTTATGTAATAATAATAATAAAAAAATTGAAATTAACTACGGCCGACTCCACTCCCGACCTAGATTACTGTCTTCAAATCACAATGCGGCTTACTTCCTTTCATTCTTTACGTAAATCCCGTTCTAGATCTTTATTTCTTTCCCTCGTTTTCCCAACATTCTACCCTCCAACACAATTTTAAAGAAACCCTCCCCGCTCAGAACCTAATCCATAGAAACTCTCCTTCTTCTCCTTATCTCATCCAGAAACTTTCCTTGCTCGTCCACCATATCTAGGACTACGTCATTCCCCTCCATATCCGTGCACTTAACCTTCCCCATCCATATGTACCGTTAATTTAAAGATGTAAGCTTTAATCCGGGATTAAGTCACGAAAGAGAGGATGGTCAGGCGGGATCGGTGCATCCTCTTCAAGGAATTCTCGCTTTCAACGTCCGCGAAAGGTCGTGGGACGCACGGAGGCCATGTTGGGTCGAAAGTGGGAAGAGGTTAATGAGAGGACCCTGTTTATTCAGCAGAAGAGCCGAGGGTCAATGGAATCAACAGAACTCAATGGAGGAAAAGGGGATCTCGCCCTGAAAATTTCATACACTATTCACATCCGTTCCTAGTGACAATGATTCGCAAATTACAAGAGACCCTATAACCTAAATAAACGCACGTGGAGCAAGGGCTAACTCCGTTGCGAAGTGAACTTACAAAATTTACTAAAAAAAAAAACAAATGCAAACTAAGAAATTCTCAGGCCTAAATAAATTTAATAGCTACCACCCCCACGAGGTAAAAAATTTTCGATTTTTTTTACAATGCTCTTCAATTACACTATTTTAATTTGTGTGAACTGCTTTGAATTTTACACATTTATTTAATTTTTAGTCATTATTAATCCACAACCGTGAAGCCAGTACAAATTGAAGATTTTGAAAAAGCATAAAATGAGACAAAAACAAAAACAATTTAAATATTAAGAAGGAATAAACCAGAGGAGAGAATAAACCAGACGAAATAATTCAATTAGGTAATGGATATGACAAAGCTATACGGTGAAATTGTTCCATGATTAATAAAAATAGTCGTTGGAGGGAGGGATTGTAAAGGTGAGCGCTTGGTGGAGAGATCCTGAGAATAATACGCAGATGAAGTCTGGAGAGAGAGGGGGTGGACCGAGTTGGTATTGTAAAATACAATAGAGAAAGGAGATCAGGGCAGTCCTAATTCGTTATTGAATTAATGAATTTTCATTTTATCAATAATATTACTCGTTTCATCGTACGCTGTTCAACAATTTACTTTCAAACACAGATAATAAATGCATATTACGAAGTAAGCCAGGCCTAAAACAGTGCGTGATTCCATAGATACTGACCTCAAGAGATAAACTTTCGTGCTTTATTTTCACACTGCTATTAGATTGCTCTAGCTTCATTTACACACATTGCTTTCACTACATCGTACATAAATGTGTTACCTGCGCCATGCGTTTCAAAAGTTACCGCAAAATATGGAAAGCAAATGCATTCTAAGAAATGGCCAGGTTCACACGAACCGCTAGCGATTGAGTTCACCATATTGCACACTCCATCCTATTGAGATTTTTTTGCTGTGTAAGTAGCTACAGATTTAATTTGAAAATAAAGGTAACACATATAAATAAAATGTGATTGCACTTCCCACAATTATTGTGCAATCGCGGAAAAATGTAATTACATTTTATTTCAATATGCCTATATTCCACTACATCACGCGTAAATCGGTTGAATTTAAAGATAATAAAAATTTATTCTACCGGCTCAGGTAGGTTTGCATGGATTATATCAAGGGGACTGCATAGAGGAGGCATAATTCCATCCCATTGTAGGCTGATTTCTGTTGCCACTTCGGTCGCGTTTTAATTGGATTTCAAAAATGTCCGAGGGGCGGTGTTGAATGAAATGCGATCCACTTTCTTTTTCAATATTTTGCATTATAATGTATGTAGTAGGGTAGTTTCCTTCATCAAAGAAAACGAAAGGCATTGATTGCGATTCGTTACCCACAATTAATGTATTCATAATATACAAATTATTTGGTTTTAGAAATACCGGTTTAGACGAATGGCAATGGTAAATTTTATCCTCCTTTGAAAAAAAGCCAGATTGGCGCCCATGCGATGCCACTTCACTTGACGTCACAGGGACCTAGTTTCTATACGAGTAGATAGGAGTTTTAATTCATCTGAGATTACCAATGCATGCATGCGGCACAGAGCTCAGGGAAACATTTCTTAATAATCACTTATTAAAACTGCCTAAGGTCGGAAAGTTTTCTTCGTTTGATAAGGAATTAATAATCCTTATTTCAGCCAAGCAGTACCTGCTAGCAGGGTACTCTACTATCTGCTAGCAGCCAGCATCTCAGCGGCGCACATATTCTCGCCCCAAGGACACCTCACTCGCTGGCAGTGGGAACCAGAATGACGTCACACGGGCTTTTCCCATCATTCATACTTAGCCGTCACGTTTTCGCGCGCTTGAAAATTTTCACTTTTCATTTACTCGCGAAAAATAGAAAGAGTCATTTAAAAATCTAAATGCGTGAAATACGTACTCCAGGAGTAATAATCTTCCGATTTAGGCAATAAAAAAATAATAGGAAACCACCCTATTGCGAGGAATATCACGGAAGAGTTATGAGTTTGATGAATCATATCATCATGAAAGTAAATTTCGGTTGACACCCCTAATTACAACATATTACCCCGTGAGACTCGGATTATTTTGTCCGTCAGCGACGCGAGTGGCGACTTCTGTAAACCCATTGGAATGCGCGGTGGGTGACAACCAAGGATTGCGAGTGAAACTAAACGAAAGTCAAAACCAGTGAAATTTCAATAGTACCCGTTCCCAGGAGCGAAATGTAGAAATGAAACGATATGGATTTAAACCCAGGGAGCTAAACTCAGGGTCGAAACGAAATCGGAGTCAAAACTACTTCGGATCGAAACTAAAGTAAAACTCTGGGAAGAAACGAAACGCAGATAATGTTTCGAACCGGAGGGACCTCGAACTTCACCTTTAAACAGTTTAGTTTTGACCCACACACCGAGTACGAAGTGTGGTCGAATGAAGTAAAGGTTCGGCCTACCGCCATTAGACGCATGGGGCACTCACATTTTTATCACTAACATGAGAACGGTGAACGCAAACTGGCCATTCGATTTTTCATCTCAATGATTTAACGTCTCTACACGTATATAAAACGTAATGGGTCGAAAATATTTCCTCTTTTCCCCCTCCACTCAGCTTCTGGGATCGAAACTTAACTATGAGCAGCGGATTTTCGATTAATTTAGTTTCGTTCCCGCGAGTGAAGTTTTGTCCCGCGTCGAAACTAAACTCTTTGGTGATTTTAATTTCGTGCGGGAACAAAACTAAACACAGGCCTCGTATTTTCGTTTCCCTCCGGGTCGAAAGGAAACATTTTCGTTTTGTTTCACTTGCCATCCCTTGTGACAACACAATTAGAGGCGAAGTTGAGGATCCTCATTTGTAATATTCGTGGATCATATCATGGGCCAGCCTGACTGTCTTCTGTTTCCAACAGTAATTCCGTCATGAATTTCCAGTGAGGCTTACACCTTCTCTCCATCCATCCATAAATCCTTCTCCTTTCTTCCCCACTCACCGTATATCTAATATTAAACGGAAAGATAAAAAGAGACAAAAGGATTAAGAACACGAGGGAAATGAAGGAGCTGACCAAGGAAAAGGAAGAAATGAATCATTTCCCGCCTACGAAGCATTCTTCCCTGTACAACGGTTTCCAAAATCCGATTCCCGCCCACCACTTTCTCCAACCAAACCCGCTGTCTCCTCAGTATCTCAAAAAGTAAGAGTGTTGCTGACACGATTGTTTAAATGAGCCTATTCAGATGAGATTCTGGTAGATACATATTACACAGACACAACTTCCCAGGAGAAAAAAAACCCAAACGTATTTTGAATTTGTTAATAGCTGTTACCAGGTTACTCACCATTTTTTCCGGTCGAATACGAATAAACAATTTTAGCAAATAATGCATACTCCTAGAAATAAATACTGTTACTTTACCGCACTCAAAATATTTATGTAAAATTATATATATTATCGCAATTATAGCGCAGTATATTATACCGCAAATCAAAAGTGACTTCACTATTCAGTATTTGATAAAATAATGGAATTTTTATAGAGTTGCTACAAATTACTAAAAATTTATACACAATTAACAGTAGGAATTTACTACTGTTAATTGTGTATAAATTGGAAAATAATACATAAAAGAAAAAAAAAGACAACTAGCAATGTTAATATTGAAAAGAAGGGAAACATCGAAGGAATAGATGGAAATTAGGGTATTTTAGTCTATTAAATACAAAGCTATATTGGGAACAATCGGATTCCCTAGCGAGCTTAGGAAATTTTAATGCATCCACAATGCTTGCACTAATCACATTACAATAAATTTACGCTCTGACTCAAGACATGATTCGGAACTGTGACGAAGTGAAAACCGAATTCAAATGCATGAAGCCCTTCCGTCGGCTTAGCTGAAAATAGTGTGCCTTATACATTTTAAAAGTAGATAATAATGGAATGGGATTAAGACATAGCTCGTAAATAGTATTAAAACAAAGAATTTATTTAACTTGATGAGCCTGATCGTATAAAAGTAGTAAAATATGACTCTAAAACTAACATTTCAGCTTCAAGTAGTCTTTATTACAGCCTGTTAAGACCACTCCCTACGCGGTGACATATAGCTTTATAAATATACCTGATATCAGAAAAACTAAGAAATAATTTACACATTCACCGTGAGGCATTAATATATGAAATGTAACGCTTGATCACCAGGTGACTTTGTCATAAAGGCATACATACGTAAGGAAAATATGCAGAAAAGTATTATTTTATTTGACCGGAAAAGTAACGATTTAATGACAGCCAATTTTTCCCAAGATCTTCATGACATACAGCAGTAGGATAAATGTGTGATAGCATAGATGTAAGAATAGAGGTACAACCGGAAGACATCGTATGACTACGTAAAAGGCAGAGTGAAAAATGAATAACGGCAGACAGTTTCAGAAGCGCAAACATACGATTCAATCCTGGGAACAGCCGGGATTATTTTAAAACGTGGATTTACGGCCATCTTTCATCTTCCACAGCGCTATGCCTTTTTCAAATTTCGTGAAACATAAACCCCTTTCTTTCTCCTCATTCTGCCCCAATAAATTTACATTCGTCTCTGATCTATCACGTGAACGGATAAAGCGGTTTCTATAATACACGCATCGAAAATTAATCCCGGAGAGCATATGCAAAAGGTGACAGAAATATTGCCTCTATATTTTAAGCTTATCTACAATCTCTTTCACTTTGCAGCAATAAAATTGCTTTTTCAAATGTTTCACATTTCTTCTCACGGTATGGATGACGGTGATGCAGCAAGTTAAATTCAACGGTGCGTTAAATATGCTGAGAATGTATTCATTCATCAATAAATTGTGACAATAATACAAAATTTGTTTGTTTTAAAATAAAAATAGGTTCTTCTGTAAGAAAAATTGTGGATATGTTAAAATATTAAAATAAAATAGCAATGACGTATAATATTCCCAATGCCAACGATAAAACCTTTCTTAATTTTACTAAGAAAATTTCATCACCACTCAACTAATCAAAAAAATTATTTTCGCATATCTAGTGAACAGAAGTTTTATAATTCCTCACCAAAGGAGAATATACTACTAGAAGTGCTAAAATGAAGGGCACCCATAAAGAAAAATAATGTCGAAAATTATGTGAACGGTGCTATGCTTGTATTTCTAAATTATCGCTTTGTCGATGCGGTGCCGGTGAACACTGCAGTACCATGTCCATGCAACGTAGGTACGTGATTCTGATTTTTGCCGTTATCAACTATTTTTCCTATGATTAGAATAGTATAGCCATAGAAAAAAGTTTTATTTTCAAGTATTATTTCCTGAAAATATAGTTTAAAAATTTCAGCATCTTATTAGTCGATAAAGTACAACAAAAAACAGTAAAAATTTATTTTCCCTTGGAAAATAACGGAATTCCAAAAACTAGCAAACACAGGGAAAGATTAAAGAACACTGAAGTATATCAAAGTGCAAACTGCAGCTAATTGAATATTCACTGCCCCAACCGGAAGAATGCTTTGAATAGAGCTTACACAAAAAAAATACAGGTGTGTGAATAACATACAATCAGGGTAGGTAGGATCAAAAAGCTGGAAAAAGGGAAAAAGTAAAATTTAATAATTGAATTATCCGCAGTCTGTGCTCCCTTAATTTTCCTTTTAACCTAGTTGCATGTTATATACGGTTTTTGCAAATTCCTTTTGTAATAAGACATGACAAAAGTATTCCCTTTGCAAGGCGCACCCGCAAACCTATCCCATAAACCCTTTCCAGCCCAACCTGTATACATATTTATCATGTAATAAATTTCTAAATTATCGGCTCGATTATAAAAAATTGGTACCATCATGTGAGCAGTTATTGCCTGCAGCACAGAGAAACAAGTGATTCAGATTTGCGTTTAATAAGCCGAGAAAGCACACATTTTGTTTCGTGGTGGATCTTGAAATTTCACGGTACTTAGAAACAATACTGAGTTATTTAGGGTTAAAAATGCTTTCATTGGAATTTTTTTTTCGTTTTCGCGGCGCATTATTTAATATTTTTAAAAATCTTAAGCGTTTTATCAAGAAAATTTCAGGTTAAGTATAGATAAATGCACCTAGTTAACACGTATCAATATCACGAATACAAAAGGAAAACTTCGAAAGAAGAACAGAAAGATAATTTGTAATAAAATTACTGGCAAACGTTTAAATTTGGCCAATCTTGTAAACCCTAAAAATTCCAGGTGATAGCATGAGTGTTAAGCAGAATATGCTTTAGTTAAGACTAACGAAAATGTGTACTTGAAACTAAAACGATTATTCAAAGTACATATGTACATCCTCAATCGATATTACTTCGCAAAATTTATAAATATATATTTCGGTGCATTCTAGGTTCGCCTCCATGAAATCACTCCTTCTGCAACTGGAACTGTCATCAGGAGATAATATCGTTTATTCTACCACCACGCGAAGAAAGAAGAGGATAATAAAGCCATAAATGTATCGATTGCACTTATGCATTGTGTTTTGTACGTCCCTATTTGTTTTGAATACCATATTTTAAGAATAAAGCGTCACAAAAATAATTATTTCCGTTAATTCACACGTTTTCCATTTTAGCTAAACGTTTTACAGATATATGATACACATATTTCCAATATTTGGCCATAAGTATATATGTTCCATATATCATACATATATTCCCCATGAACTGTATCATGTGCATTTCCCATGTATGGCCCAAGAATGAGTAAAAGTATTCCAGTGTATAATACAGATATCCCCCTGGAAAATACGTATAGATAAACAACAATTATTATTACTTATATGAATATTACAATTTTACCTAAAAAACCATACTGTTTGAAGTTTCACATGCACAATTAGTTATCGCCGATCACTATGACGTCTATATCTAGATTTTCCTAACAATTGAAGGATTTGTTGCTTTCCGGCGCATTTTGCTGATGAAGTCGACGAAAAAAAAGTCTTCTTGGGAAATCAGCCGGGTCAAGATGGCCAGAGCTGCCAACGTTTCGATAGCCTTATCCATCGTCATCAGGGCGAATGTTGGACATGGTTGGTGCCGGGTACATATACATCCGTTGTGGTGGCCAAGTCTTCTCTGATTGATCCGTTTTTGGCGCCTTATTTTCACGGAGAAATATGCCGTAGCCGACCAATGTAACCATTACTATCATGTCATTACGTTGAATGGAGCCAAAATCCTCTGCAACGCAAATGGATATTGGGATCGGCTTACCAAAGAGTCGATTGGGATACGACTTTCGAATAATGCAATGAATAGAAACGCGGGTTTCAACCTGAGAAAAACATTGGGTCCCAGCATCAAACGAATGGGAAAGCTGAGAGGAAAAAATTACAGCCGACTGACGAGTTTGATAGTAATTCGACGTAATTTTAAAGAGTAGTCTAATGGATTAAGATAAAAGGTTAGGTCAAAAAGTTTTTTTTGAATGTCCATAGTAATTAAATCAAACAAGCAGAGATCGATAAGGTAACTGGTAATAACTTTTTGTTAATTAAACCAGGGTCGATTTCACAAAATTACTGATGCAATTAACAAAATTGTTTTTGTGAAAACGCCACTCAATCATCTTGCTGGATTAGTTTTAAATAGCGGGTATAGTCCAATGATACAGTGCCTAGTCTTCTTAAAAAATGCGAAAAAAACAATACATAATTTGAAAATTTTCCAAGAAAAGTATTAAAAAAATATTGTTTCATAATATACAATAACATTACAGCAGTGGGTTGCATTTAAAATATCCTTTAAAGAAGGCAAAAGCATAAAATAGGATTCCTGGAGGAATCCATTGCTGTGATATAATTGAGAAACAATTTTTTTTTTTTTTAAGTATACCGGGACTAGCCACGGTGATAACTTTTTACGGAGTCACCCGCAATGCACAAATAGTGCGAAAAATCCACAGAGGAAAAATCATTCGCCTTGACCGGGACCGGGAAATCCCGGTCAAGGCGAATGATTTTTCCTCTGTGGATTTTTCGCACTATTTGAGAAACAACTTGACATAATTTCTTCTCACCATTACACAAGAACCTCGAGGTTTATGGGCATTGCCGTAACAATTATTAATAATTAATATGGACTATTAGGGACCAGAGATATCAACTTCACCTACCTTAAACAAAGAAGGTCGCTCGTCCCTAGATACGCGAAACACAGTGAGAAGCACACCGCCGCTTGATTCAATTTCATTTCCATGAGGGAGCAATTCAACATCCTCGTTTGAAACTACGGAACTCCAAGAATGTTTACAACGGAAGAGGAGATTGATGTGATTACTAAAGATCCAATTGAAAGGAGAGTGGGGTTTTTTAAATGACAGGCATGAATGGTTGTGAGGTAATGTAAAAAAACTAAAGCGACTGCATAGAGCCAGTGGCGCAGCGAGGGGGGAGGGTTTGGGGGATAAACCCCCCACCCAGAACTCAGAGAAATTTTTTAGTTTGATCCATTTTACTTAATTGGATTGATATTACTAATGGAATAGTGTAAGGATTGATAAAATGTCCCTCAGAAAGGCGGAAAACTCACCAATTTGAACCATTTAACTTAAACTTCCGCAATTTATTAATCTCGCACATACCGCTTATCCTTGTGGGTATTCCATACCCCCACACACCCCGGTATTAGTTGCACCTAAACCCCCCTACCCTTAATTCCTAGCTGCGCCCCTGCATAGAGGTGGCACCAGTCCGTCCCACGGAAGCTTCAATTTTAGTTGCCGCTGAGGGCGCATTTTAATCAGTTAAAAAAAATATCCGCGTATCGACGATGGTTGCAGTGCGATCCACATTTTTCCAATATTTTTTAGTTTAGAATTTGCTATTGCAAGGAATAGCATTGAAAGTGCGCAAGTTTCCGGCGTTGTTCGGTGGAAATCTTTGATGTTTCAAAGCATTTCTTTAATTCCACACTTCTTTATTTCTAACGATCCAGGTTACGGCACATAATGCCATTTTCAAACCACCTTGAAAATGACATTATGTACCGAAATTTGGGTCAGTAGAAAAATGAAGAAGTGTGGAAATAGATGTTCTTTTATTATGTTAAATTCCATTGAAAATTAGTGAATTTGATATTATATATCGCACCATCACGACTATAAATGTGGGCAAAAAGCCCTTAGCTTATTTTTTATCTTTATAAGCCATAAATTATAACTTGTTTCTTCGTGAAATTCATCTACATCTAGATAATACCCCACAAGCCACCTCAACAGGCGTGTGGCGGGGGTGATGGGACACCAACCATCAGCAAATATAGATGAAGTTATCCAACGAAGTTCTACCTTGCTTTTATTGAAGCCCTTTATTGCTCTGGATTCGGTTCATGAAATGTGATAGTCTCATACTCATACAGGGAACGAGTATATTCCTTCCTTAACTACACATGCCGGTAAAGTTTAGCCTCCACGCTCAATCATCGTCGCTATGGCTGAGCAAAATATTGTCCTAACAAGAGAGGAAAGTTTCTCAATGGCAAGGACACTGCATATCTGTCCGTGTCATTCATGCGATGAGTTTTCGTGAAAAATACTTCACATTGGCGGGAAACTGGATTTTTATTGGGTTAATGAAACAATTCTTTCCATTTCCAAAACTGCCTTACTTGGATGGATAAAATTAAACTTTGGTCTCCCACAGACTTTTTACTAAAAATACTACTATGCTTTCGAATATTAACGTCATATTTTAGCCCAAGCTTCCCGCTTTACTAGAGTTTCTAGAGGAAAATTCTCAATCGTAGCAGCAGACATCGGGATAACAGATATTGATGATGCTGCTGATAAGTTAACCATTAAAGTACATCCAAAATTTGAATGAAACGCAGTTAGATCCCCTGAATTACATGTCTTCCACCCACCAAGGGGAACCTTACGGAGAAGATCAACTCCTAAGATTAAGTCAACAGAAGAGGGTGAGTTAAAAGAACTGTCCGCGAGGCGAAGATGAGAAAAATCTTCTCGTACCGACGCCGGCAAGTGGACTGGTGGCAGGTCTTCCGTCAAATGAGGAAGGACCAGTGCTTTAGCGCTCAAAGATCAAAGCCCTCAAGAGTGGCGAAAAGCGTGTATAGGTTAAAGACATATCGCAACTTATCACACGCTGTGCATCAAATGAGTGTGGGATAGACACTAAAAAAAAGCCATGATTCCTATTTTCCGGTTTCGCCCATGCTACTCATGATTCACAAAAGAAATGGGCTTTGAAAAAAAACATAAACTCCTTCGAAGGTTGAAAGGAATAGCAAAAAAGAATCCCGGGTTTCTGAACCAACGATAGATTCAAAAATAAGGTTTTCTATATTCCAAACAGTATTTATTAAAATATCTAACGATTTCGACCTTTTCCGACCATTGTTCCAAGGTGTGAAAATATTCCCATGACCACGCCGTCAAAAATTTAAAGTAATGTGCTCAACGAGCTTCGAACGAGTGAGGAAAGGAATATCATCTAACTAACGCTAACATATCTTAAACAACGTTTTCGTGAAATTCTATAAGAAGGTAGCCATCAAACAATGTCCCGAATTAGCACAAATAGTTCTGGCCCTTTATATTCCAACCCATAACACCAGTTGTAAGCAGTTTTCTTAAGCTTCAGAAACTTAATAATTTTGCTTACGTACGTAGAAAATAGAAATAAAATAGGGTAAATATAAGACTCTACTATTTAGTGTATATTCTATGCAATAACTCGTCTAATGAAAAATTATAGGTAGATATTAGACCCTAATATTGCGGCGGCAATATAACAGGCGTAATGTTAAATAGCCCGCAGTTACACGAAGTTTCGCGAGAGCGTACTATCGCGTCATTAGCATTGCAAGTGTTCAATAATCGGAAAGACCCTAATACGCTCGCTAAATAATTTGATTGTTCACTAAGATCCGAAATGGTAATTAATAAAAATAAAGCGGTAGATGGTAGGAAAATAGAATTAGCGACGTAAAAATTCGAAGAATTCCTCATTCAGCCATAAATAATGCGAAAGCTGGCGCCTTCTTTTCAAGAGTTAGTGACGTCATTAGAATTTTGACTCAGTAATTTGTTATTGTACTATACCCAAGCCTTCGGACATCCTCAAATAAAGCCCTCGAAGTGCTAGGTGGCCCATGGAAAGGAACTAGTCCTCCTTCAGTGAATTTGTTAAAATCACACGCCTATGTATTAGTTTGGGATGAGCTCTACCATCACCCATCTTAACCAACCTTCAGGTTGAACATCTGAGTGAGTGATTGTACCCAGTTAGTTCTGTAGGACAGCTTCGTTTCCTACTGTGATAGTGGGCCTTACGAATGTCATGAAAAGCATGTGGGGCCATCAATCTGCTGCGCGTTATCAGCTCAAGTGTAATACATAATACTGGCGGGAGATAGAGCAAGCGCTCGGGTTAATTGCGAAAAAAACGTTTTTTTTGCAAAGAGCAGGAAGATAGGACACTGAGGAAAAAAAGGAACGCGGTTTCTGTCACAATTTTAAAGAAGATAACGCCAAATTAATTGACGTGCCGGTAATGCCGTATGAATAAAATTTACGAGTCGTATGGAGAGAAAGAAGGACAAATCTTCTACTCCAATTCGGAATCGGAATTAAAATGATTGACGCTAGGCAACACAGAAGATTAATATTATTTGTTTGTGATTCAATAGAAATTCTGAGAGATTTTTGAGCATAAAAGCTTACAAAGAAACCGTCAAAGTTGCCGCCTTTGTTTTCATGAGTTTGCGTCGTCACTAAATTTATACTACTTCTTTACTTTTTTAGTAATTCATTAAATCGTTCAGAGACCACATCCTTGACAGATTGAATCACTTACTGGAGTGTCAATAGGGTGGTTTCCTATTATTTTCTTATTGCCTAAATCGAAAGATTATTACTCCTGGAGTAGGCATTTCACGCTTTTAGATTTTTAGATGACGATATCTATTTTCCCGATTAAATGAAAAGTGAAAATTTTCAAGCGCGCGAAAACGCGACGGCTAAGTATGAATGATCGGAAAAGCCTGTGTGACGTCATTCTGGTTCCCGCTGTCGCTGTGGGAGGTGACCTTGGGGCGACGATATTGTGCGTCGCTGCGATGCAGGCTGCTAGCAGGTAGCAGGGTACCCTGCTAGCAGATAGCGCTTGGCTTAAATAAGGATTATTAATGCCTTATCAAACGAAGGAAACTTTCCGACCATATGCAGTTTTAATAGGTGATTATTACGAGATGTTTCCCGGAGAAAATAATTGTGACGTCATAAACTTGTCTGCGAGAGGGATAAGGTTATCTCTCCTCGCGATGAGCGCGAAAGGGAGGCGACCGATCGAGAAACGGAAAAATAGAAGTTGTTAGAATTTGAAAGTCTCCAAAATTTTCAAATTTTAATAACTTCTATAATAAAATAAAGCTGGTAAACGAACCCTACTCAACCCAAATGAGTCCATTTCTTACATTTGATACATATACTTTGATATTTAGTCATTCATTCATTGACGTCAGTCAATACAGAAATATTTATGCCGTTTTCGGAGGTGAAGATAAAAACGTATATATACCGACGGCGTATTTCTGCTTACATGGTGCTTGTTTACTCTATGACCCTGTATGGTGATCTCTTAACCACCTGGTCTGATATTTACCGTGGCGTTGCTTCCGTTAGCATACCTGGCCGAATATTAGGAGATTAGGGTTCGAATCTCGGCTAAGCCGAAGGATTTTACTATAGTAAATTTTATTTTTGTTCAGAAAAATCTTACACCCGTGCAGGTGACTTCGCTATAAGTTACTTATTTCATGTTGTACTAAAGTGGTAAAATTTGAATAAAGCCGTTCTAAAGTCGATCAAGATTTTATGCCAACTGTCATTTCTCTGAATTCCTCATTGTGCAAGCGAGTCTTCCACTTTCTTCGCAAGTGCACTGTATTCTACATCATATAGACTATAGAGTGTCGCCGTTGAGTGAGTGTTGTCGTGAAACTTAATCTTTTTTAACGGATCCCGTTACACTTCAATGTTTGCTACAGTATAGAATTACATACAATAATAAATGCTTTAAAGATCAGAACGTCTACTATAGTATATACTCAATAGTTGTGGCCTTTACTTTAGAGAATTCCATTTTAAGGTTTGGAAATAAAATTTAATACTTTTCTTCCTACAAGTTAACTTTTACTGTCTACAATTATATGGCAGTTTTTTAATTTTTTTTCTGAATGCCTCATTGGGCACGCAGATCTTTTTTTTTTGCCAGTGCGCAGTATCACTCATCAAATTGAGTGTATCCATCAGGAGAATGTTCTCGCAAAATGTTGTCGTTTTAATGGATCCCGTTACACTTCAAAGTTGACCATAATATAGCCTCAGACTCCATACATGTTTTAACAATCATAACATCCACAAAGGTGAGTAATTACTTATCCCACTTAACACTAACGCCACAAGATGGATTATTCCATTTTTAGTCAGGGAAATAAAATAATTTGCTTCCTACAAATTAACTTTTACTGTCTACGATTATATGACAGTTAAAAAAAATATATTTTCTGAACGCCACATTGCGCATGCAGATCTTCTAATTTTCTTGAAGGTAAACTGTATTACTCATCACTTTGAGTGTCTCCCTTAGGTGAATGTTCTCATGTAGGTGAAAGTTCTCGATCTTCTATTTTCCTTGCAACTAAACCATATTTCTTATCACTTAAAGTGTCTCAGTTAGGTGAATGTTCTTGTAAAACGTTATCGTTATAACCGATCCAGTTACACTTCAAAGTTGACTATAGTATAGCCTTAGATACCATACATGCCTTAACAAACAGAACATATTCACAGGTAATTAATTATCTCGCTAAACAGCAGCAGCAAAAAAGACATTTTCAGTTTTAAGGATAGGGTTAGGGAGGAAGCGTGAGAGAGAAGTACTGTTCCCTTTGAAAGGGTAAGCAAAAAAGAACTTAAATATTACAAATATGTTCGGACATTTTTATTTAATAGTTAGTCAAGATTCATCTTCAGACTTTGCATATGAATGAATCGACGAATAATGGAAAAAAATAATAACAAATAACAACAATAACTTAACGCCTTTACCCGGGCGGAATTGATAGTAAACATACCTCGTTCAATACAACCACTCGTAAGTGAGCTAATAAAAAAGATTACCAATATTTTTACTGTCAATAAAAATTGTTCCCGAAAATTTTTAAATACAGTCACAGTAAAAGGATTGCCTTTAGCAAGGCAAAGGGATATTGGGACCGTCTTACAAAAGTGGCCATCGAAATAAGAATCGCAAATAATAAAATGAATAGGGACGCGGGTTTCAACCTCAGCAAATCGTGGAATCCCATGATCAAAAGAATGAGTAAGCTGAGAGGAGGAAGGAAACCTAAAACTGATCAATCACAGACGACTTGACCGCCCCAACGGTGTATAGAAGCCCCGCAATAACCAGGTCCGTCATTCGCGCTGAAGGCGATGGTAGAGAAGGCTATTGAAACGTTGGCACCAATGTCTATCCTTACCCGGCTGATTTCCCGTGAAGACTTCATCAACATCTATGAGGGCCGTTTTTTTCAACCTCCGATGGGTCATGAACAAAAGACGAAGTGATTGATCAAAAATTATTTCATTGCTAAATGTTGGGCACACTTGTGGTATCCTTTCGACATGATCGCCTCGGTGATCGAGAAATTGGCCGCGCCTGTGGAGAAGCTTTACTATATCTTATTCATAGGATGTTTCCGCCAATGACTTCCTTCGAATTTTGCCTAATATGTCGATATCACACGGCGGGTGATCGAAAATGTCCCATCGAAATTGCTTCAGGAGCAGTTGGGCTGCATCAGCGCTAAGATAACGTTTCACACTGCTTTACACTCTAGCCACGGTGCATTAAAAAATTCAGTTTTATCGGCATTAAGGTAAAGACTTGTCTGTCAATGCTGCAGACTCTCGGCGATTTTTCCGGATGTCTCTCCGCAGCGCAAACTTGGCGGGAGAATCAATTGAGGCAGTGTAGTTAACGACATTGCCACTAACCTTAAACCAGCAACTTAGGGTCAGAAATTGACTTGATGGTGTGGTACGGAGGACATCTACCGATTCGATCGATAGGAAAATTCTTCCTCATAGGAAAATCTACTGGGATTGGTAGAATATTAATTGCGTATGCTTGGTTTCGCTTATAGTAGGGCCCGCCCGCCTTTGTGACGGTGCGGGATTCCTCGTCCCCTCCCTTCCTTTCCTATCCTTCCCTTGGAGGTGTCATCGGGCTCTCATCGCGGCGATGCCTCCATTCCTTTTTCCTTCCTCTGTCCTTCCCCTCTCGAGAGGCACGGGCGTATAAGTCTCGGACTTGGTTCCCGGTCCTCGAGAGCGTAACCTTTGCGGGGCCCGCCCTGGGACCCCCGAACCCACTGTGGTACGGAGGACGCGCAATTGCCCTACCTGCGCAGTACCCGCCTGTCGCTTGTATGGTGTTTTTGAAAGAGCGAGCAGAGGTTGAAAAAAAAACCTCTCTCGCATTCCGTTTATTATCACGTTGTGTGCAGATGGCCACAATTCTCGTCTTTTTTCCCTCGAGCGTTCCGGACGGGAGACGAATATTTCTCGTCATTTAGGCGCGTCAACTTAAATAATTTTAAAGCATACTTTGTGCTAGGAAAATTAAATAAAAACTTTGCTCCCGAACACTATTCTTAAAACTGAAAATAATGTACTTTTTTATTTTGCTGAGTGGTGTGTGGGATAATTAATTACTTACCTGTGTAGATGTTTTGATTGTTAAGGCATGTATGGTACCCAAGGCTATAGTAATACTGTGTACCGGGAAAGGAAAATTAAAGGTCTGCGTACGCAATGAGTCATTCAGAAAATAAATTATAAAAACAGCCATATAATAGTAGACAGTAAAAGTTAACTTGTAGGGAGAAAAGTATTAAATTTTATTTCCCAAACTTAAAATGGAATTCTCTTAAGAAAAGGCCACAACTATTGAGTAAATACTACAGATCTTCTTAGATAGATATAGGTCTTTGAAAGTACGTTTTTAGCTGTAGTTCGTTATTTATTATGAATGGAAGTATCGTAATGGTTCTTGAGGTAAAGGTATATATTCTAAACATTAGCTTCTAAACATGTTTGAACCAAAGGCATTTTGCCCAAATTGGCACATATTTTCAGTATCAACATTACTACCCATGTAGTTTCTCTTTTTTTCAATACCCCGATACGTAACGTATTTAAGTTCCCGTCTGACAGCGATCTATTGTTAAAATTTTAATACAAGATTCGAAGAAGAAATGCTTCAAGTAAGCAGTTTTTAGCTTCGGACACGGAATGGTCTTCGAAATGACCTTTTTTTTGTCGTTCACCAACCTTTTGGCACCAATACACGTACGAGTTCAAACTCTAAAATGTCACCGAGGTTTTTTTAACAGCCGTCTTGTCATAGCTTGCTGAATCGCAATCTTGCGGAGAGATTAGAGTGAGTTCCCCTTGCGAGCTGTATTCGCCAATCGGTGGAAGGAAATGGAAATACGGGAAGCTCTCCTCCAACCCTGGGAAATGAATTCCTAAACGCCTGGACTGTGTCGCCAGAATGTGAACGAATGCAGGAAAAACAGGGAAAAGGCTAGAGGGGAAATAATTCCCCGACTAACCCACGAGTCAATCGAAGCCTTCGCTGCGCTGCTCTTCCAACTGCGAAAGCAATATCCGAGCTGGAAATAATGGAGGCGTAGAGTCAAAGAACGTTACTGCAACGGAGGACAAATGATACTCAAAGATGCGCCTTTGCACTCCAGAATGAGACGACTGATTCGTACGCTATGGTATTTTGAGGAGGCGACCGGAAAATAAGGTAACTGGTGTGTATTTACAAGCTCTATTAAGAGGTCAGTTAAGTGAAAAGACGAAGTTTAGGTGCTATGACATATGTAATACAAGTATTTTTAATTGTAAACTTATATTTCATTGTAAAAATTGTTTGAATTGTGTCTGTATCTGTCCAGTTATTAATAGAGTGAATGAAATGAAATTATTGGGAGTAATTTTGGAGAGTAATTTACGCTGGGATAAACATTTACTTACTGTAAACAAAAACCTTAGAAGTGCCTTTTCCAAATTTGTTTAAATACCCCTTTTTTGAAATTATGCTCAAATTGCGCACAAGTGATGTCATGTACAGAATGGGTCTCATTTTCGTCACGGGATCGACATACCTGGTAAAAGCAGTACGAAGCATTCGGCAAGAGGATCTATAAGTAGGCCTGCGTAGGCCTATTTGTGATGTCACCCACTGCACATTAAAATGGGTTTAAAAAAGTCGCCACTCGCGTCAATGATGGACAAAAAGATCCGAGTTTCACGGGGAACTATAGTGTGTACACCGTAAGTTGGCGCACGGGCCCGCGAAGTGCCTGAGCCGCGAGCAAAGGAGGGGAGGAAAGGACCGACAAAAAAACAGTATGGGACCGACACAGGTAGCTGGCGGGTCCGTTCGCCCCTCTCTTTCCTCCCCCCGACGAAGGCACCTCTAATAGAATTATTAATTTTTTTTACTTTCTCATAATATCTCAATCTAAATAGCATATTTGTAAATTACTAAAAAAGCTAAAAAGAATGATATAAAGCACGAAGTGCTCCGACCATGAATAACGAAATGGTCGAAAGTTAAAACAAAAAATACAGTATAACAGGTAAAAAATAACTTCAACTCATTTCGTTCTTTATGATCAGCCTTCTATGGGATGGGATTGAGCCACCTATATGCAGCCCCTTTTCATTCCTTTATTGCAACTGGAACGACAGCATTCGTCGGTCGTTAGAGCCAGCTACACCCAGTAAAACAAATGAAAGAGGCGCGTTGAAAAACAAAAGAAAACTATTTTACGCACGGCGTAGTAGGCAGGTCTCCATTGCAAAGTTCGTTCCACGAAACAGCTCATGCAGTCGTAGGGATCATTATTGTTGGCAAAAAATCGAACTCGCAGGGAATGGATAGGGTGTTTTGCAAATTGGCCCAGCTAAACGCAACTTCCATTCCACGAACTCAATTCTATTCCACTCAGTGATGCGAAATCGTGTCCAAGGCTGTTTTCAAGCAATTCCCAGTACGTGGAGCGACGACGCGAGTCAAATGCAATGATTGCATTTGACTCGCGTCGCACGAAATTTCCCGTAAGAATACCTACGGTTCGTTATACCCGCACAAAAATGAAGACGAAGATAGAATAAGCATTCTTCTGCTCCGCAAACAGATGCTCACGAGAATATATCAAGTGGAAGTCTCAGAGAGCATTATATATTCGATAGTTGATATTTCTGCCAACAAAAGCTCCTCCATTGTACAATTATGCACCTCCAAACCTAATGAAAGATACTATATAGTGTTTTAAAACAGTACTGTCGATTCAATCCTATTTCCAATTCAGAAAGAGTACATGTCCATTCTAATAATAAAATGTAATTCCACCAATTGCTTGGATCACAACCTATTTTTCTATTGGCCACTGAAAAAGGTGCACAAAAGTGGGGAAATGTTCGACTTAGTAATTTATTTTAGCATTTAAATTTTAGCTCTTGTGTATTCAAAAGAATAAAAGATGATCCGCCACACGATTACGCTTAAATTAACCATCCCACATTAGTATAAGCCTTACACCGATGAATCCACTTACAATACTTAAGCGCTTCACTCCAACCCTCGCTTTCAAGAGTACAAGTGTATCTTCATCACTATGGTAACTCTTTCCGCTGCTACTCTAAATACTCTATTATCACCAAGATAATTTTACTCAAAATGAAATCATTGAATTACCGTCACGCCATATACTATTTAAAAAGTTTTTTTTCTAAAAGGAGGTGGGAAATAATTTTTCATGCATAGGATTAGAATGGGCAAAATTTTATGCAATATACTCTTATTATGACTCAGCATGTGATTAATGCGGAATAAAGTCTGTGAAAGAGATTCAGCGACGAGTGATGGTCGATAAATAATTATTCTGGGCTCTGGATCATACTTTCACAATTTGCTGAGTTAGTTTAACAATGATTACAAACTGACATTCTTATTTTGGTCCTTCAAATGGATTACAAGGAAATAGTCTTATTTGATGGCAGATATCAATGGCAAGGTAAAGGTAACATTACAGCACAACTACTACATTAAAGTCACACCCAATTTCGAGCTTCGCGTAACAGAAGGAGAGGAATCACCGCGCTAAAGGCATTGTGGCCTCAGCTTTTTCCTCAAGAATAGGGGAAGAGCTCTCTCCTTCACAGTCTAATACCTCCCGCAGTTGCTTCTATTCACAAACCATGGGCCCTATTCACAAATAGCCTATTACGTCAATATTCACTGGCAGGAGAAGCAGTATTTTAAATTGGACCTCTTGCGTGCATATATTCTAGTTACCTTACGTTATTTTCCTATGTATCTTAGATCATAACCTTCTTATATCGCAACTGAGACGTCGTAACTGAGTCATTTCAACTTAAGCATAGTAAAAGCAACTTAAATTTAGTGCTACATTTTGCCTTCAGTTAAAATGAGGCCTTAGTTGGCGCTTAGAAAATCACAATTTCTCAGGTACAATCAGCACTTCCTTAATTTCAGATAGCCATTCCAGTTAATTTTACCCATAGTGCAACATTGCAACCAAGGCTATTTAAACTAAAATGGAATTGTTATTAAAAAGTAATTTTTTCTCGGTAACATGACTCATAATATTCCTCAAAGCCACCTGAAAAAAATGAAGCCTAGGGCTCCTGAAAACCCAGTCATTTTTTTCGAAACTAAAATATATTCTTTCTGATAGTGCATCGGTCCCGATAGTTGAAAGCTGGAAATGACTCGTGGCAGAAAAAAACTTTAATTTTTTAATGTAATTCGAACAATGCTGCTCTTTACTCAGAAAAATTCGGATAGCTCTGCTCCCCAGCGACGCGAGTGGCGACTTTCGCAAACCCATTTAAATTCTCGGTGAGTGACAACACATTTAGAGGCAGACAGAAGAATCCTCCACTGTAATACTCGTATTAGTGATTGATGCTTTTGAGCACGGTCGAAGGCTTACCAATCGGCGCACCTTCTGGCGCCCATTTGTTATGGGTTGGCTGCGCCCGCCGAATAAGTTTCTTTTTTATTTATTTATTTGCAATAAACCCAAAAACAGTACACGAGACCTTTTACATTGGATTTTTAAACAAATGGTCAAATAATAAAGTGTTACAAGAAAAAAACATGAATTAAATACACTCAGGTGTCACGTAATACTTCACTACTATGAACGCCTCATCCGCTCATTTGTAACTTAGGAAGGGAGGAGAAAGAAAAGAGGGAAGGAGTGAGGCGCTTCGGTCGCACGTGCCATACGGCCCGCGCTTCGACTCCAACTGACGGCTCCATTGTGACTATTAACGAGAGACGAGTGAGCAGTGACTGAGTATGAGTTACTGAGTGCTAGTGGCGTCTCCACATTGCCATAATATAGGGAAGTGGAACCAGGATGTTTTCGTCGAATAGGAAGGCGATAAGGAGGTAGACTGTATGTGGTGATTCCGGAACAAAGTGAAATAACCCATTAACATTTTCATATGGTAATTACAAGTTCCAATGAATGCTCCAAGCGCACCCAATCACATGAATGCTATGCTATATAAGTGAATTTAGAATTGCTCTCTTTCGATGCGGACATAGAAGCGAACTTCCAGGGCATAGGTCGTATCACGTATCACGGCATAGATAAAGTATCGCCTTAGGAGGTGATGCCGCCACATGTTGAAGGCAGCTGCAGAAAACGGTCTCGTATCTCTTCCGAATTTTCATCCTCTCCCCCCATTGTTCCTTTGAACGTGGCCCGCGCCGCGAATTCAGGAGCAGTAAAGGGACGGAAGGGCTGTAACGTTCCTCGGAGGAAGACCACGCCCCCTCCGCTGCCAGGCACGACCCTTGACCCGACCGCTCGCTAATTTCCGCCCGATCGAAAGACCCTCGGGCCTTTCCCAAGGGGCCCTCCCCAACCCACTTCCGAAGGCGAGACAAGGGTCTGCGATGGAGCCTTAATTGGATAGGCTTTCAGCACACCCTATCACAGGATAGACGGAAAATACTGAAGGAAGTTAAGTATAGGGAAACGAAGCAAATGTCGTGTTCATGAAATTTACAGAATGACCTTCTCTGATTTCTTGGACTGGCAATGTGAACAAGTATGATTCGCATGCCATAATTTCTAAGTATTTGAAAATTTGA
The DNA here is from genome assembly GCF_921293095.1 of Ischnura elegans. NCBI lineage: Eukaryota > Metazoa > Arthropoda > Insecta > Odonata > Coenagrionidae > Ischnura > Ischnura elegans. Next base: position 82,813,019 of record NC_060253.1, on the reverse strand, counting down.
AAACTGTATTGGGCTCTCAATGCGATTGAATTTTCATGGCATGAGTTATTATATGATATTCTGTTGATTCATAGCTCATTCTGATCATAGCTTCATTTATCAGTGAATCACCTCCAGTAATGTAATAGTTGTTTTTTTATAGACCCTCTTGGTTATTGAGTAGACATGAGGTGTTTGCACTAATGCTTCGAAAAATAGGGAGGAGTCTGACTAATATGGTGTTAGGAGGTGTCTCCGCTAGGTTGAAGAGAAGGGTTCCACTACAGCCTGGGTTCCATTAGACGCAGTAAAGGGCAACAAAATTTGTTTCCCTGCTAGAATTAATATTGATGCTTAAATGCTCTTGGCTGGCACGACGAAAAAGCTCTGAGGGTGATCAATACGCCAGATGATAGGGGAATTAATGGTGCATTTGATGTGAATTCGTCCCAAAAGAATTGCCAGTTATTGACTTCACTTTGATTCCCAGCTCTTATTTTACATTGTGGAGTGTTCCATTTTGGTTGAAAATCGTCTCGCATGCGTTAAATGTGTGATTCATATGATTTATTGGCTCAATTACATATAAATTCCCATTATTTCCTCGTAAAAGATAGATATAGTTACTCGGAAGTGTCGTGGGTGTCGATTTTTGAGAACTGATGATAATGCGCGCGAAGCCACCACTTTAGCGGCGGACATGATTCCACGAATAAAACATTCGTGGAATTAATAATGGACAGGGAAGGAAAGTAAACCCTAAAGGAATCTAACTTTCTTCGAATTGGGACCAATGCGAGCTGTTTAACAATGCCACTCTCATGTAAAAGTGATAAAATACTAATTTTACGTATAATTTATACTTCTTCCAATGTCACATGAGATAGACTAAAATACAGAGCGCACAGTGGTCCCAACTCGAAAAATCTTGATTCCTTATGAATAAATGCGATATGGAAAGCAGTGTTGGAACTTCCAGAATATGCTAATTTTTTTCATATGGTATACACTCTCATAAAGAACTTTGCATAAAAATATACGTTGAGCACTGAGCAAAATACCGTACCTTTACATTTGGTATAAAATAGCCCAAAATATCTAAAATTATAAATACTTCAATATTGTTCCAAAAGAAACTAAAACGGACCAAATATATGAATTAAATGGACCGAAATATTATGAATTATATACGTAGCTACCGTAAAAAATTGAAAACTGAATCAAATGCAATACAATAAGTCGTGTTCTAAGGTGAATATACCAAAAATCGGCTATTTGCATGCTTCTGGAGTTCTGCTCTTGACATGTCCATGCTTGACGCGTTACACAGGTCAACTCAATAATCACAGTGACCTATCAGATACCAAATATTGTGAGTCATAATCGTATCTTGTACGGTATGTAAAAATCCATGGCAAAAAGTCGAAAATTGGACTAAAGACGAGTTTTTTTTTTCGATCTGGAACCACTGCGCAGCGTGAAATAGGAATGCCGGAATGAAACCCACACAATGTCTCCACAGTAAACGGGAAAGTTCTTCCAGCCAGCGGCGGACTCCAATTCATTCCAAGGAAATCGACCATGAATATAATCTGCCGCTGAAAGTAGGGCAAAGCGAATAATACATTCTGGACACGCGGCGCTACAGCTCCACCGACGACCGAAAATTTCCAGTAAGGAGTAAGAATATATTTTCAAGGACTACCAAGCGCAGTTATAGATGTAAAAATTTGCGAAAATACAAAATCTTAGTTTTTTTGGAACAGTAGTAAAATTAATTTAGGGTATAATTTAATATAAAAAAACATGTTGAAATAAATAAATAATCTGGCCCTCTGCCCAAGGCAATCTCTCGGATAGTTCGTGGTTGGTTGTCGGAAAGACGTCATAATTTCGGAATAAGCCATCCACTAAGGTCCATCCGAACTTTCCGTCACGGAAAGTCATCCGAGAGCGGCCGAAATGACTTCGGAGGGTCTCGGAAAATGACTTTCCGTACCTCGGAATCGGAAGGTGATGCGCCAGCTGATAAGTTTTCGAATATTTTTTACCGCAAAAGTGGTGCTGCAGAAGCTGGCAATAGGTCACAAGTAATTTGCAACACAGGCACGGTGTATGTGCTAAAAATTAAGGGAAATGGATGATTATGTGCGCAATTCGAAATCAAATAAAGTTGCAGTTGAAAGCGTTTGTGCCTTGAAAGGTATTGACGCTTTTCAAAAAGGCAGTAAATTTAGCATAGTGGATGGCATAAAAGCGTCTTCGAGACGGACTCGGAGATGGAAACGGAAAGTTTGATTCCAAAATCTCGGAAACGAGGAGACGTAGTCACTGGATTGGGCTCGAGAAGACACTATCCCGCGGCCACAATTCATGGACTGCCTCATGACAAAACACCCCTGAACTCCACCAGAAAGATACGCCGCCACGACGTGGATTGGAACCTTAAGCTAATTACAGCGACATCGGCTGAAGTAAAGTGATGTAATCGGGCTGCATATTATTATCGCAAAAGAGTCGCCACAAATAATTTAACAAAAAAATTATTAGGAATGAAATTTGAGCGCAACTTTGCGCCTCAGCCAACAATATAAACGCCAACAATAAAAAAAAAGTATTTATAGTAGTTAAGTTGACTAGATTCAACACTGCTTCCAACCTTAGCACAATTTAACGTTGACGACAATTTTGACTAAATATTCACAATCTAAGTGAATCCTAAATGAATATATTTATTTATAAACAAAATATGTAAGACTTACGAGAGATGCAATAGGACAACTGAAGATTGTTTGTGAGACATATATGGAAAGAGGAAAAGGAGTACGTCTGAGTTTTAGAGACTTGGAAAAGGCTTCCGATAGGGTAAATAGGAAGAAACTGATGGAAATTATAAAGCTGACAACAGTAGACTGGAAGGAAAGAAGACTGATAAGTGATTTGTATTTGGGACAAAAGGCAGCAGTGAAAGTGAATGAAAACATGACTAAATAGGTGGAGCTAGGTAGATGGGTTAGGCAAGGATGTTATCTGTCACCAACTCTGTTCAATATGCATGTTCAAGACATTATGTAGTTAGATATTAAATGAAAGAGAAGAAGGAATAGAAAATTGGTGGAGTAAAAATAAGATGCATTAGATTTGCTGGATATGGTGGTTTTAGCCGATGACACAGAGTCACTGCCGATATTGATAACAAGGTTGGAGGAAGGAATGGAAACATATGGAATGAAAATAAATGTTAAGAAGACTAAAGTGATGGAAGTGAACAATGTAGATGATATGAGAGGGAAGACAAAAGAAGGTGAAATAGAGAATGTGAGAAGTTACAACCGATTGTGGCTTCTTGGAAGTCCTTTCTTCCTCGCGTTCCCATCCTTGATGGATCGTGAGGGCCTAGCACTAGGGTGTCCCAAAAAAACCGAAAGTTTGAAAGTTGAGGGGGCATTTCCATTTTCCTATGCGAATGCATGAAAAAACATCCCATAAAAATTTTCAACTCAATCGGACAATATTTGACCCTGCAAAACGCATTCAAAGTTTTAATTTTTGTGTTTTCCAAATTTCATGCAATGTTGCCTAGCTCTAAGGGTCTTGGGGGGATTTAAAATTAGAAACCTCTGAAAGAAAATGCTTTCTTATTATTATACGGTCACAATGCGGATACAAATTCACTGTGAACAACACGCAATATGAAAAACTAGTTTTTTGCCACTTTTTTCATACATTTTCCTATGCTGCTTAACAACTAGTAACAGATTTTGCCTCTGAGCCTCATCATTTGTCAATTTTTTCTTGACTAGAGAATATTTTATTAATTGAACTCCTCTCTCTGCAGTATCATTAACAACCTTAAGGTGTTGAACTATAGATTTGCCCTTCTGATAGTATACGTGACTTTTCCATGTGCACGGATCTCGCAAAATAATATCGGCGAAATACCAATGATTTTGAAAAACTTCACAGAATTTTTCGAAGCGAAGTCAGCGAGTCAGCTCACTAATAGGTCGATTAGGCGGAAGAGTAGCCCGAGGTGCGTCATCACCAGACCCCTCATTGTCTCTGATTGCTTCCGCAATGTCTCTTTTCTCGTCGTCAGAAACCATTTCATACAACTCAAGTTAAGAAGAGGGTCATACAATTCAAGTTTTCGAAAGTTTTAACCATACATGGTTACAAAACTTGGCCAAAGCTGCTGCGTAGTGAGGGTCTTTCTTCCGACCAAGGACTTTTAAGTAGCTCAAGATCCATTCTCGGAGCGCTCACTGCCACGGGACAGGTGTACCAATGTTTCATAAATGCAATTGCAATGAAGCAACACAATTTGAATAAATTGTCACTGTCATGTGTCGACAAACGCAATTTCTTGCCAAAATTCCACGTTTTAAAAGTAGAGCTCTTATTCATCCACCGTGATTTGTCAGTTGGGCCTGGGGGGCGAACCACATACTTCTCTTTCTTGGGAACCCCACCACCCAACCACACTATACAAAAATCCAAAAGTCCTTTGAAGTCGTCTCGAGGATGGTGGTTCTAAAATAATATGGGGCATCATTTTAAATACTAATCCTAAGGATGGACTTTAAATCACACTGAACATCCTGACATTTACCATTTACGAACCTGCAGCTGAAGAATACAAAATTTGATAATTTCATCTGCATTTGAAATATCCTTCAAACAGCCTCTTGTCGTCCTCATTGCTTGGAGGTAATTTCCCATCCCAGTGCACTGCTAAAGGAACTTGAGGGTGAAAGTCTTGCTTGATAAGCCTTGTTGTCTCGGTCCTTTTATTCACTCTCATTCTATGTAGATGAGATTTGGAAGATACGAAATGGATTTCATCCCCTTTAAAACCCAATGATGATGCTGTCGCATTGGCAACAGCCTGGACTATCATAGACCCAGCGGCAGAGGACGTCTGAGTCCGATCTAGGGAAGCAGTCACAAGGCTGTCGGACATTATACTTACTCTACGGCGCTTTCTGGACCTTGTCCGCATTTCAAATTCTGTAAAAGTAACAAAATGTTATTTCTCCCTTTCTTCCGCCATATTGGTCACCCTTCCCGCACCCGAAAAAAATTACTTTCTTCCGAATCCGACGAGCTTGTCGTACTCCCCGCAGACATCTGTCGAACGAGGTCCACTTTCTCATCCAATATTTCCTTTTCTTTCTCATGCCGTTTTTTCCTTAAAAAATCCTCTTCTTGAAGTCTCTTACGATTTTCTAAACACTTACACCGCTTTATATCAATACTCGCCATGTATCCTTTTCGATCAGTTTTCATAGATATGTAAAACAACTTGTCCTCCTCCACAGTAATGTTTGAAAGGGCGTCTTTGCAGCCGATGTCAAACAGACGGTCGAGAACTTTGCTGAATTCTTGCGGACACTGACTTCTCACTAGTTTTATTTTTGTCTTTCCCAAGGGCACAGTAGTTCTCGTAAGCTGTCAGGAGCTTCTTAATGGCTGCTCGAACCTCCTGCGTAGGAATATTAGACTTTTCCCATACAACAAGCAACTCTTTGATTGCAATCCTTGCTGCATCTGCCGCTGACATCGATCCTGGAGAAAAGTGTAGGTTGTAAAAGAAAACTTTGAAAACTTCACGCAGCGTTGGGAGTTTACCATTGCCGGGCAAATGTTTGGACTCATTACCCACCAACCACACACTTGTCGCACTTCGCATAACCGGCGTACCCTTCGACTTCACGCTCATTCTGGCCACCGCCGAAACAGCCTCGACCTCGAAACACACGACAATACCTCACGTTATCAGTTAGTGCACAACACTAAACTCTACGAGTGACTGATAGACTAAGCCGGGATACTTTTAACATAAACAGAGCGATGTTCTGAAAGCGCATAACTCGAATCTCAACGCGATACGGCGCGCCTTCAATATAACCTTGCGCGTGAAATTTTTTCGTCAGATATTTCATTAAAAATTCAAATCTCTCAACAAAGGATTTACATCCGGATTTGACAACTTTGTTTTATGAAGCAATAGACGAGTTACCTCGTGACCAGACATTTTTATAATTGCTTCAAATTTGTTGTTCAATACAACACTGGTTCTCAGTCAAAACAGCCTTGTGACTGCTTGAATCCATCGAGATCCGGCTGGCAACTAACACCCTCAATCGTGACACAGGGTATTCACTGAGTAATGCATGGAAACCGGCACTTAAGAAAATAAGATTGGCTGCCTCCGAGCCAATCACGTTAGACCTCACAACCAACTGAAAAGTAAACAAGCTGGCAAACTTCATCCACTCACCATTAGCCCTGAGGATGGAACCCGACTCGTGTTCCGAAACGTCGGCAGAATGGAGGGAGACCACCCGGCTGGAAGCCCGAATAGCCTTTTTTGAACATATTCGCCGGGAAAGCATCAGATTTTACTTCACAGACCTCTACGGGGAGAAAGTTCATCGCAGCATCCGACAACTAGAGAAGCTGCGGAAGGAAAGATCAAGACTTCTTAGTTCCTTGGCTTTTCTCTTGAGATGTCGAGAGGAGGAAGCAGTACCATCATTTGCCCTTGTAAAAGCATCTTTCGATTCACCAGCTGTTCAACGCATTCTTAAACGTACGAGCCATGCTTTAGTTCGCGAACGTATACACGACAAAAGACGACGCCTTGACAACAATGCAAACAAATTATTTAAACTTCATCTCTATCTAACGGTCACCATCCGGCCCTGTGACTGGGAATATATTGATCGAGCCACTGCAGCCAGCGGTGAATTACTTTTGAATAAGGAAAAGGAGCGGCAGAAGAAGAAGTTTGACAAACTTGTTCCTTCACGGCCTGCCGCAGCATGTATGGATCCTAAACGGTTGGTAATAAATTTGTCTAATAAGGTTCTTGACAAGCCGACTATATCAGTCTTGTGTAAGGGACTTAACTTTGCTCCGGCTCCAAGCATCATTCCATACCGAGATGTCATTGGGGGCATCGAACCAGCCGTCCGAAAACTGCCGAATGATTTAGCGGAGGAAGTTCGTTCTGAGGTTTCTTTGGTCCTTTTGAAGGCCATTCCTCCGAAACCAAATACAACCAGAGAAGAGAGGTTCGCCATTCGTGCCCTTCGCAACGACAACACGGTTAAGGTACTGCCAGCAGACAAGGGGAATGCCACCGTCTTATTGAATACGGACGATTACCATCGGAAGGTCCTTGATATCCTACAAGACCCAGCTTACCGAAGACTATCACGGGATCCCACTGATTCTATCACCAGGAAGACGATAGCACTAATTAAGAAATCGGGGCTTCCTATTGAGGCTGCCAAGAGACTTTATCCACCGGCGCCGGCTCCACCGAAGCTCTACGGTGTTCCGAAAATCCATAAGGCCAACGTACCATTAAGGCCTATCGTTAGTTCCATTGGGGCGCCCACCTACCAACTAGCCAGATACCTCGCGGGTATCCTATCCGAGCACATTGGCCATGGCGACCATCACATCCAAAACTCATCTAAGTTTGTGAAAACAATTGCTGATATGCGATTGGAGAGCACGGACATAATGGTCAGCTTTGATGTCGTATCTCTTTTTACACGTGTGCCAATCATGGATACGATGGAGCTATTGAAGGGAAAATTTGACCATGACACAGTGCTTCTCTTTCATCACGCCCTTACCACGACTTACTTCAAGTACAGCGACACCTTCTACGAACAAACAGATGAAGTTGCTATGGGTTCTCCTTTATCTCCCGTAATAGCCAACTTTTTCATGGAGTCTTTCGAAGAAGAAGCACTTTCATCAGCAACCCTCAACCCCAGATGCTTCTATCGCTATGTCGACGATACCTTCATCATTTGGCCTCATGGGAGGGAGAGTTTACAACATTTTCTGAGCCATATGAACAGTCGACATGCAAATATACAATTCACGATGGAAATCGAGGAAGACAACCGAATCCCGTTTCTGGATATCCTTATCCATAGAAAGAACGACGGTACGCTCGGTCACAGCGTCTACCGCAAGCCGACCAACACGGACCTCTATTTAAATGGGCGAAGTCATCACCACCCCGCCCAACGGAGAGCAGTTTTGTCCACCCTTTTCTATCGAGCCAAAGCCATAGCGGACCAAGAAAGCCTGCCAAAAGAGATAAGACATCTGAAAACCACCTTCAAGCAAAATGGCTACAGTAATGAGGAGATACACTCGGCCCTAAAAAGGAGCATTAAAAATCTAGGCTCTTTAAAGGAGGAAGAAAGACCAAAGCCCATCGCTTTTGCCAAAATTCCCTATGTGTCTACGGTGTCCGGGAAATTTTCAAGGATCCTCAAAAAACAAAGTATTGACACCGTTTTCCAACCATGCTCCAAACTAAGAGATCCACTTCTTAAAGCGAAGGATCCTTGTGGTTTTGAAACTCCAGGGGTCTACCAAATTCCTTGTGAGTGTGGGCAGGTTTACGTGGGGGAAACGGGGAGAACTATCAATACAAGGATAAAAGAACATAAGAGACACCTTAGGCTCTGCCAACCGGAAAAATCCGCGGTTGTAGAACACGCCATTGAATCCGATCATAGGGTAAAGTGGGATGACGTGAAAATTCTATGCCGCGAGACTGATTTCTGGAAAAGACTGGTTAAGGAATCCATCGAGATCCGGCTGGCAACTAACACCCTCAATCGTGACACAGGGTATTCACTGAGTAATGCATGGAAACCGGCACTTAAGAAAATAAGATTGGCTGCCTCCGAGCCAATCACGTTAGACCTCACAACCAACTGAAAAGTAAACAAGCTGGCAAACTTCATCCACTCACCATTAGCCCTGAGGATGGAACCCGACTCGTGTTCCGAAACGTCGGCAGAATGGAGGGAGACCACCCGGCTGGAAGCCCGAATAGCCTTTTTTCAACACTGGTTCTATTTCAGCTCTACAAGTTACCAATAACAAGTAACATACATGAAACTTAAAGAAAGGGTCAATTCTTGAGGTGTTCATGGTAAATAAAAAAAGGGAAAAGGGACCGCACACGAGCAACGTGGGGTCATAAAAATACCATTTTCGCGACTACCGTAGGGGGTGGACGGGCAAATACCAACCAGATGTGGGCTGGTCGGCTGGTTTTAAAATCTATTTCGTCTTTGAGGTTAGAAGCAGGCTAAAGAGCCGTTTTACCCATCGAAGGGGTACAATGCACGTGCGGAATTGTTAGAGTTTCAAGTCAGCTGGTATGCATTCGGGAATTTGGTAAATAAACACTAGTCAGTAAAAATTGATAGAGGAGCAAATTCATTTACCTAAAGTGACAACAAGCAAACTTGAAATGAAATAGTAATAATTATGTTGGAATCAAACATAACCACAGCAAAGACTTCATAGCGCTTTATCATGTACGCTGCGTCACGACTTTCCATGCGCCCAGGGAGCAGCCGCGGACTGCGCGGCACGGTAAAAACATCGATTTTATTTTGTTTGTTGCGAACGGTCGCAGATTATTCCTGTAGATGGAGACTCTAAAAGACTTGATGCAATTACGATGTAAATATCAGAGAGCATCTCGGTGTCCTTCTTTTTATACAGCCACACACGGGCAAAAATGTCACTGAAATTAGCGTCCGGCATTTTGTACTGCATCGACGATAAATATTACAAGACAGTAAAGAAATCAGGTTATAAAAAAAGGAAAATAAATGTAGCAATAATATATCATAGCTTTTATACAATATATTTGCTTAAAATGATTCACTATCCAACATCCGTCGAGTACGGCAATTCCCGTGGCCAGCAGCCAGCTCCGGGCGGTGCCGCACGTTCGAAAAATCGATCTTAATTTCGGCGTCGCAGGTGGTCGCAGCTGTACTTCCAATTATCGTAATCTATATACTTTGTAGTATATGTGGTGTAAATATCTCGAGGTAACTCGGTGATCCTTTTTTTAAAATCCTACATAAACACAAAAATTCGACGAAAAACAGGGTCCGCCATTTTGTATCGTATTGGTCACAAATACAACAACAAAGTAGTAAAATTTAATGGTAATCAATGTTAATAAACCGTTTAACAATTTTGTAAATTTTTGTTGCTATTGAATTATTACTAAAGGTGTGACATTAGTTTAAACATGCTGAATTTCGAAAAAAATTCAAAGCGGGCAATTTGCGCCAAATTTGTTCAACTTTGAGGCTATGTATTTTATATAAAAAATTAACCTATGAAAAATATTTTGCGTCAAAAAATGCACTAATGTGTTGGCAACAACTGTGCAAAGTTTCAACTTCCATACTCAAAAAAACCATTTTCGAGGTTTTGTCCAGCTTTTTTCGATTTCAGCCCACTGTGCGGCGGGGCAATATGCAGTATGCACTCGACTGGCGCCTGGCGGCCGCAACGGCGAGCGGGTCTTATAAACACACCGAGTTGTGGCTATGAAGCTCATTTTGACTCAAGTGTTGCTGTGAACGACTATAGAGCTAGAGGAGATGGTTTGAACTTAAAATTGGTTGTTTTTTTAACACTCGATCCTCCTGCAGGGTAGGCAACATTGCATGACATTTGGAAAACTCAAAAATTCAAACGTTGAATGCGTTTCGGCAGGGTCAAATATGGTCCGATTGGGCTGAAAATTTTTTGGAATGTTTTTTCATGCATTCGAATAGGAAAATGGAAATGCCCCCTCAACTTCCAAACTTTCGGTTTTTTTGGGACACTTTAGCCTAGCACCTAGTGCCATGAGCCTCGGTATGGTTGCCGTGGGAATTCTATATAACATCTCAGGAGGACTTATATACCATTAAAATAAGAAAAATCATGTCATTACGTATTTATCAATATTTAAAGGATTGAATGAAGCACATCATAAATTATCTAATAAAAAATGAATGTTTTTTTTCAATCATTGCTCGACCGTAATCACCGATTCATCACTAAGCACTGTTCAAGATAACAAGTAGCTGCAACTTTATTTCCACTAAACGGAATATCTAATCTCTCAAAAATATCTGCCAAGTGCCAACGCTGGGATTTGAGCCCGGTCCTAACGAGGTGGGAGGCCACCACGCCGACGCTAATCCCGAAATGAAGGAAGAGAAGGAAGGGTGACTGTAACAAATGAGTTTTTAACTTTGGAAAACCTTTTGAAATGATCGAATCGAAGAAGAGGCAGTTTCGCAATATAGGCTCAATTACTAATTCCTCGAGCAAAACCCGCTCAATCTAATAAAACTGGTCACAAAGAATATCCTGCTACCAACTTTGCTTTATCTGCCTAACTTATTTAAATAGAATGATTGAATCCCCTTTATGACTTATCATCAGATTTTTAAGGACAACATTTTTTAGAGAAGGGTCGACAATCGAGCGATTGGCATGCAAGAGCTTTACACCCAATTCTCCTATCAGCTAACCTTTTAATAATAAAATATTTCTCCTCTTTCACACCATGAACACATTCCAACAGAATCAGTAAATATAGCTTAGAAAAGACTTTTTCATATCCAAGCAGTTCAAAACTGATGCATATGGAAAGAATAATGGCCACATACAAGCGAGAAATAGAAAAAGAAAACTAGGATATAAGTATCTAGAAAACACGAGGAGACTGGAACTTATATTAAACTAGGAAAACAAATGATCTTGAATACACAAAAGAGTTTTGCTACCTAGGAGGACGATTAATTAGTATTGGACGAAGCAAGAAAGAATAGCAAGCCGTAGAATAGCCTAGATAGTAGAATAACGCAGCCGAAGAGTAGAATGAAAAGAAAGAAAGAAAATGAAAAGAAGAATGAACATACAGCTGTGAATACTAACGTAGAAGTAAGGGAACAATTCGTTGGATTCAACATATGTTTCTGTATGGAAGCGAGGCTAGGACACTGAAAGTAGCGGAGACGTAAAAACAGAAAGCCTTCGATATGTGTTATTACCGAAGAATGATGATGATATAAATGGATCGACCGAGGATATGATGAGGAAGTGTTACGAGGAGTGGGAGAAAATAGAAGTCTTCTATGAACCCTCGGGACAGCTTAATCATCTACATCATGAGACATAATGGCCTAATGAAGTCAATCGCCATAGAACAGATGGGATGTAATGGGACGTTCCCCAATGAGTAAAATAGACAGGCTATTGAGCATGTAAAAAAGAACATACACGTCACTATGAAAAGGCTATCGGGTGGGAGAACGGAATCGAGTGCTATGTCAAAGCAATCTTAGGATTGTTTACTTGTGGTGATGAGGAAGGGTTTAAGAATTAAAAGTAAAAACACCAAGAAAAATTAATCATTTACCCAGTAGTCAGCTTATTAAAAACACTTGTCTGTTTCCACACTCTTTTATTTTCACCGACCATGGTTTCGGCAACTTGTGCCATTATCAAGGTTGCCGAAACCGTGGTCGGTAAAAACAAAAGAGTGCGGAAACAGACAAGTGTTTTTAATAAGCTGAATATAAAGGTTTTCCCCGCATCACGCCGGACACTGTATCTTTTATCTATCTCCAGTAGTAGTTGCAGGGAGGGGATAGGAGTCTACATTCATCCCTCCCCAGCGGTATCCAATTTACAATAGATAAAATGGTAATTTTGTTGAGCTGCAGAATATATACAGAAGAGGAGAGCCCCAAAACAACTTTTTAAAGTGTTGTGACAATACTGGTAATTCCCAAAATTTCTGCAACCTCCCCGACCCCCACTACTGCTAGTAGGTTAACGATAACAGCCGCAACCACCCGGAGCCCCACTCCCCCCCCCCTGTGTCCCTAATCTGGATCCGTCAATGCATTTATCTACTCGTAGCAGTACCGATGTATTTGTAGTACCGTAATTAACGAACAGCAAAGTTTCTTTTTCAAGATAGCCGTTTTAGAAAATTGCTAAATAAACTTAGTAAGCCATCGGTTGAAAACCATAAATATCGCCAAGCGCCTCCTTTTTTTATCCGACACTGAAGAAGAAAAATGAATGAATCTCACTTAAAAAAGAATTTTTTATCTCCACCGGAGATTCTAATTTAATTAACCCGGCGCGACCGGTGAAAATGTTAATGACTAATCTGCACTTCATTTTTCATTTCCGCGATTCCAATTACGGAATCTTTTCGAACTGTTCCAGGAATATCTTAACCCATTCGATGCCCACTCCACCTCACTGAGAACTCTACGTAGGTTTGAGGCTCATTCCCACAGAAGAGGAACGGTCCCTTCCTTCCGCGTGGCTAGACTCACAAAAAATAACCCTGAGCGATTCTTTATCTCTTCCCGGTCCGATGCAAGAAATGAATTCTCTCTCTCTCCCGGGAGGCCTTAATTGAAAAGAAAATGAAATCGAAAAATAAAATTTCCCTTCCGAAAAGTTTCCCCTTCTAAACTACTTAATGGAATGAAAATTCTCTCAAGGAGAGAAGAATACCCACAGCCAGGGGTGAGTTCATTTTCTCGCTTTTCATGAGTATTATAAAGATTCCCCGGGTACCGAAACCGCAATTGCTCCGGAAGAGACTCTTTAAGTTTCCTGCTATTTTTGATATAAGTAGAAATGAAAATAAAGGGTTTCACCTCTGCTCGACGGTGGGCCAATCTGTATTTTAATATCTCGACGGAGTCTCTTCATTTAAGCATACAGTCGGCCCGAAGGGGAGAGTTTGAAAGAATGTTTTTTTATAGCAAGAACGTTGAATAAAGATTATTATTTCCCCTTGTCACGTAATAAAAAGGTCGAAAATTAAATTTTATACTGTTCAGACCTGAGAACTCAAATTTGCATATGAATCAAAGGGATCAGCTGTTGCAAAATCCATTAGGTAAGTGGCAAGGAATCGAGGTAGAAATAGAATTTTCGTCGGCTTTTTCCTAGCTTCCAAGATTCGAAATAAAATTTAACGTAGAGCTCTTTTTAGCCATTATTATTCATCATTAGACACTTCTTTATATTAAGCTCTAGTGCTTGTACGAGGTGTAATGATTCATGTTAAGTAAGACAGATTCTCTCGGTACTGAAAAGTTATGAATTTAACCTTTGTCAGCTCATAGTCCTTACATCATCTAAACGAACACTTTCCTTACCTCCATGATCGATTGTTAACCTTGAAGAGTATAAAATATTCTAGATTTATTACTTAAGGGCACCGTGCCTTATGAAGCCTACAACTTGAAGAGAAATAAGAACCGTTGTGGCACAGAGAAAATTTAATAATTCTGCTGAAAGAGAACTTGCAAAAATAATATTGCAGAATGTAGCAATTAATTGCAGTACCATGAGATATGCGAATACAGTTAATTTGAACTGGCATACGATTATTGCATTTATTACATATTTAGGAGTAAAATATTACTTTTTTGCGGGCATTATTTATTATCATGCGGATATTACTTTTTTTGCTTCAATAAATTGTTTTTCTAGATTATTGCAGCAGTTACAGAGGTAAACTTTGTTAGAGAGATTCAACAAGCATAAAAATGAATTCAAATTTGCAAACAAAACTTTATATAAAAAAATAGCGAATTACATGATGGGATCAGCGTATGTTGGCAAGCCACAATGAAAGTTAACGCTAAATTTGCAGTCAACGAAGTAACTCAGATGAAGTGGGGAAAACTTAATACGGATTTCAAGAAAATATTATTTAAGTATCCAATAAAAATCTAAAAAGATAAAAAATGGAAGCTCTCTCTCTTCACACCGGTCGTATTCTGTATTTTCTCGAAGAATAACTCCTTGTAAATTTGCGCTGCAATCCGGAAGTTATTATTATTATAAAGATGAAAACTTTTCCAACATGCACTTCTAATTCAAACTTTTAAAAATCGCATCTACTTTAAATACGGCTGTAAATTTTCGAATTTGACACATCGGAAAATTTTGTCAAGGCCACAATCCGTGCCCCTGGAAATTCTAAGATATAGACGAAACTTTAAAAAAGTGATTCGTAGCGAAAGAAGAATATGATAGGGGTCCACTAAGGACCGTACTAACTCCCTCGGTAGCTAGCGTCTCACAAACGTATCACTCCCAGTTTTTTCACATTACGTATTGCTTTTTTAAAGCTAATGTTATGATCTTGAAATTTTAATGGCATACATTTAACCCCATATCAACACTAGATTTGCCTATGTCCAAACATTGACATTTATTCCGCCATTTGAACTGAACTTTAAAAGTGAGTTATTACTTATTCAGGAACAATATATTAATATTTTGTGGACATGTTTCAATACCTATATTGTTTGTTTTTTCTCCATCGTTGTCGTAGTTACAAAGGTAAACTTTATTATACCGCAATTTTCTCCAATTTTTTAGTAATTAAGATGCAGGAAAATATTGACCAAGATCTATTCTAATTGCTCACAAAAATCAAGAGAATTGCTTTGTACAAAGAAATGTTACAGACTTAATCTGGTGGAACTCTAACATGTACGTTAATTTAGAGTAATAGAAAATTTTCCACTAATACTTAAAATTCACTTCACGACAAAAAACGCTGGCTGTAGGGAAAGCACTCACCTAATGGAGTTCCCGAGAGAACTACACTCAAGAAATACTACTTGAGATTGGCCCAACGTAACGGTCGAAACGCGTAGAAAGGTTAACGATAAACTTTTGGATAAGTGCTATCTCTTTTTACAACGTTTTTATAGACTCGCTTTTTTGTTTGCCGTCTTCTCCAGGTCGAATCTTGCAACTCAATTTTAACCCACTTCCCGATTCGCTATCTAGTTTAAATGTTCATGATAACTCAAAACCATTTGACAATGCAATATTCTAACAGTTTTATTATGAATGGAACTCTATCTCGACATATATTCAGAATTAAAAAAAATACGGAGATTAGAGAAAAAGGCGATGGCAGCGCTGCGATCGCTTTAAGGAAGGAGAATGATGGTAAATCATGAAAAAAAATTGTTTACATCAATGTTTATTGAAAAATTTCCGCAGGAAAAATTGTTTTGGAAAAATTAATTTTTATATCGCGTTATTTAGTTAACACCGTTACTTTGAATTGCGAATGGTATTGTTTTCTTTCCTTCGTTTGTTTATAATAAAAAATCTGTTTAACTAAATGAGTCCTCTCGGCATTTTTTTATTCGAGGGGATGAAAAATGTCCGGACCTTTGACCACGTTCTTGCCAGGGTCCTTGGGTAACCAGTTCGTCGCTGCATAATACGCCCAGTTACGAGCGCTGTTTTTGACCCCTCAACGATATTCCCTCTGCCGCTCGTGCCTCAACACCCCTGTGAAGCAGCCCCCTTCCCAAGATCAAGAGGTTTCTATCGATACTTCCTCATTCCCCAGCTTCCTCCAAATCCCAGTGCTTAGAAGGACCACTTCGAAGGCTCTCGCGAGAGCCTTTGTGCCATTAGCCATCAAAATTGCTCGGCACACCACTTGATCCGATAGCTTCATCTCCGCATAACTCAAACTTCCTCGTTTTCTCCATACTGAGCTCTTTTAATACCTACCTGCAGATAGCACAGCCCCAACCTTTTTAAGTTCCCCAACATCAGAGAGTACTTCTAACGAAAACAAAAAAATTAGCATGATAACCAAGCAAAACCTTCGTGAGTACTTCAAATTTCATGCACGCTGAGAGAATTCAAAATCTTTGTTCGCTTATGAATTTCCTAAATCCAATTAGATAGTTTGGGATTCGAGAAGAGCCTTTCTCATGCTCTTTCATGAGAAAATTCTTGTCAACTGGATATGATTTGGGACTTTAGTTAGAAAACCAAACCTGAATAGCAAAACTTCAAGTCTGGAAGTATTTGTAAGCATCTATCGATTTCCTCTCCAGACTGGCTTCCTCTCTTTAATGAGCACTTCAAAACAAGCGGATTTTGTCTGTTTGCCGCTGCATAATTCAACGAATAGCTCTAATTGTTAGGTGAAAGTGACTTTCATTTCCAAAGTTTCAGTGATTGATTGCAAAAGAAATAAAAAGGAAGATTTGGGAAACTTAAATTACTATTATTTTGCGTTGAATGTTAACGACTATTGCGTTAAATTAAATAAAAATCTAGAAAGATTTTCTATCTCAGCATAAAACGCCTCAAGTCACACGTTAGATCTTTGCTGAAAATAGTGTACGTTTGCTACCACGTATTGTATCCAACCAGCTTTTTGACCATGTTTTGGAGAAGAAAGCGTGCTTTAACATAATTACTTATTATGGCTAACGACTATTATAACACATTAATCCTTTCCAATTACTTCTTTATGTTACTTTATTCTTCAGATTGTAATTTACGGCATGAGTTGATACGTTGAAATATCTTTTTACAATCGTTTCTTATACTTGTTGCCCCTTTTAATATTTTTGTTGCATTCCGAACGTAAGGGCTCTTTCCAGAAACATTTGAATTAATTTTGGGAGAAATAAGAGAATGTCTACGGAGAGATAGTGCTTGCTATGTATTTATTTGAACCACAGTTAAATTTACATCCTACCTGTGTACGCCTACCCCGAGAAAAAAGACGTGATATACCGACGAACATGTAACGTGGAAATAATTTGCAGCCACAATTGATTTTGGGAAACTTAAATTATGGTTATACTGTGTAAAATGTGAAAAAGTTTTTTTTTGCACATTTTTGCTGAAAACAATAATTGCGTATGCGAGGAAAAATGAGATGTTCCCGTGAAAATTATTTGCATTCACATTGGATTTTGGGAAACTTTAATTATAATTATAGCACTTCAAATACAGGCAAATAAGTATTGAAATATTTTTGTATCTGAGCTTAAAACTCATCCAGTCACACTATGGATCTTTGTAACGATAACAGTGTGCGTTTGCTCACGCAGATTTTTTACCCAATTTTTGTAGAAATGAACGCATTCGTACGCGAGGAAAAATGAGATATTCAAGTGAAAATGTCACGGTGAGATTATTTGCACTCTCGTCAGAAATTGCAGGGTATGAAAGACAATTTTACAAAATATTCTGGAAATTAAATTCGCTCTTCGGCGGAACCTTGCGAATTATTCGCTCCGAAACCTCAGTACGGTGTCGTGCTTGCGTCGCTCAACACATCCCCCTCTTAACATAGCAAAACGCAAATAAACCCGGGACGTAGGTATCGTATTTATTGTTTACTTTTTCGCGGCGGGAGCGTTACTACGACCGTGTTTATGCATACGAAACGATTTTGCCGGCGCGCCGTGGTTGACTGTTTGCTTAAAGGAGAGGATGATGATGTTGCGGTGTGGTGAGACAGGCATCGGAAGCGCGCAGGGAACATGCACAGCGAAAGCACCTCCTGAGAATATTTTCATTCCTTTCTCGGAGCAAACAAATAGAGTTCAAGGCATAAAATCAGTTTCATCCATCGCAAGCGGACTATATCATCATCTAGATAAATATCGTTCATGGGTGGGTTTTCCCTTTCTCTATATGGACAATAATTATTGTTTCATTTGTGGTCGCTTTGATTGTGTGAGACATGAGACAGTCTAGGCCGGCACTTATTTTTTCAAAATGATCCGATTTAAAAATAAGTGGTCTCAAAATGTGCGAAATTATTGTTAAAAATATTAAATATTATATATAAAATTATAAAAAATATTATATATTATAATTATTAAAAATATTATAGATAAAATTATTATAAAAAAATCAGGTTCGTTCGATGCCGGATAGGATGCCTATAGGTACTTTTTATAATTAGTATATGGCAGTTCCCCTTAGGCACCGAAGGTAGCGGCTCAACATGCTGAAACGTCTGTCAGTTATTGTGTCTCTTTTGTATGTGTTCCTGTGTTTTTCGTAATCAATTTTATCCGTTATTTTCGATCGGTCATATGAGTACACATAACAATATTTAAGTCACGCCCGCAACTAATAATTATATTAATTACTTTTTGAAAAATGGCTTTTTGAATCATATGGCCCCCGGCTTGTCATTATCACTCACTCTAGATCCACTCTACCAGCATGAACGAGGAAAGAGGGAAGATCCACAGGACTAAGGAATCAAGAAACGAGCGGCGCGCCTGGCGGCAGAGAGGCGTGCGGCGGGCACCTTTGAGGCAGCGTTTCGGCATGGAGGAATCAAGATACGACTAAACTGTTGAAATTTTTGCCCTAATCCCTATAAAATATCATGTTTACTGTAGAAAATGTTTAATCCGGGTCGAAAAACCCAACATTCAAAATAACTGCATTAAGCCCCTATGGGGGCCTTAAGGTGCCATAGGCACGGCTATCCGGCATCGCAAGAGCCTGAATTTTTAAAAATATATTTTTCTCACCATTTCGCACATTTTTAGACCACGAATTTTTAAATCTGATCATTTAAAAAATAAAATAAGCGCCGGCAAAATGAGACACAGCTTCATACGATCCTCACTTTTTTCATTTAATTTCATGACGTATGATATTTAGCAAAATGCTATAAAAGTCTCTTCGGGTTTTCCACCGGGTGAGTTGATTGCAGGCCGACGTTTCAATGGCTGCCTGTGCCATTGTCCTCAGGATATGACAATTCACGAATGTTGCCTTCCTAAATAGCGGTCGGTTTCGTGCCAAAAATTGTCAGGTTGGCTCACGATAGTATTTTCCCTTTCCTCCTTGATTTTTCTCAAGGGGCGTTTACACTTTGTAATATGTTATATAAAAAATTCACATGCAATATGTTTTACGAAAAGTTATAAATCCGTGTAACATATTCCATGTAACATAGGGTTATAAAACAAAATATCGTATCATGCAACAAGTTTTTGGCTTCCCACACGAAGCGGAAGTTACATACAACATGTTGCATGGCAAGCAACAACACGTTTCACTTTACGTCACAGAATCTCGTCCGAGAGCGGACGATATTACAGAGGGTACCGGAAAATGACTTTCCGTTTCTCGGAATCAGAAAGTGATGAGCAACCTGAAAAGTTATGGAACATTTTTACAGCGAAAGTGGTGCTGGTAAGAAGTCACAAGTAATATGTAATACGGGTAGGGTATGCGTGTTAAAAATTATGAAAAACGGATGATTATGCTCGGAGAAATATTATATAAATTTACAGGCGAAACCAATTGAAAGCGTTAATGCCTATCAAGGCAGTAAATTTGACATAGCGGATAGCATAAAAGCGCTTCCGGGTGACGGAAACGGAATCGGAAATAACGATTCCGAAATCTCGGAAACGAGAATAAGTAGTTACTGGCTAGGGCTTCCGGTATGCTAATAGTTACACTACCTAGTCATCTAATCATAAGACTAATCTCAGATTGGGTTAACCGAACATGGTGCTGACGTCTAAAGTCCAAACTGTGGCATAGCAGACGGAGGTCGTGCAAACTAATTGTAAGCCACGGTCGGAGAAATCAACGAGTCGTTATCATAACACATCGGAATAACCATATAGAGCACATTAAGTACTTCAATGCATAGTATCAATGGATATAACATTAAATAGCCGGAAACATAAAAAAAATCACAAAATAAACGTTATTTCAACTAATATATCCACCGAAGGAAAGTGTTTGTCAAATGATTGGCGCCATAATGGATTCTCCACCTCCCGCATTTCATAACGCATTTGTTTTAAGTTCCTAATGTCGCCATAGGGGCGCTGTCTCATCGCAGAAATGTGGCAACACTGTGGTTTGCCAGTATGTTATCACTTTCTCCAGGGTATGAAAATCGATATCAACCCAACTTTGTCGCTATTCTGCACTGGATGTTTTCCAAAGCACAGCATTGAATAAGTAACTTTGTACGCAATCAAGCGCACGGGTGCAAAGTTGTACACACCAAGGATCAAATCAGCAACGAAGGAACCATTGGCCAAAACACAAAATGACCGGCAATCGGGAGATCCGGGATCGAATCCCGGTTAAACGAAATGATTTTTTTCGAGGCGAATTTCATCCTTAACTTATCACCAGAGCGCGTTAAAGCGTAAAATGTTACTTGTTTCATGCAGAGCTTTGAAAATGAACCAGTATTTTTCCCGCCCAGTGGAAGTTTTATACGGTGCCAACACAGCGCCAAGATGAAGTTAGAAGTTTCGAAATCCGCGTGATAAAATAAATTTATTCACGACACCTGGAGCCACATGTCACACATAGGTATCGATTAACGATTTGTCAAAGAACCTGAGAGTTTTCCAGGAAATACTGAACCTGAGAGTTCACCTAAATCTCGCCTGCCTCTCCCATAGGAGGAAGCGCCTTCTACGGAAAGAGGAAATGATTAAAGTGTTGACGAAACTATCATAGATCAGGTTGAGCGGTGATGTTGCCATAATGCTACCTATTGAGGGTATGTATTGCAACCGGAACCGGTTGCATAGTGGCATTTTGAAGACGCGGCTATGGAGGGCTTTATTTAAAATTATTGGGTACACTAGCAATCCGGGATAGTAAAAAGCGGGATTTTATCCCGCTTGGACACTATCACACCAGAACACTTTAATCAGAGTTATTCATGTAATTAAATTCCCTTCATCTTTCTCCTCTCTCCTCACCATAGGGGCATTTAGGGGGAGGAGGTACGGGAGCACGAGCACCCCCCATACGCATAAAAAACAGACAAAATTTTCAATGCAGTTTTTTTTTTCGGTTACAGCTTTGCTTAGTGCATTGCGGAGCCTCTATCATATACTTTCATATTAATAACTTTCACATTGAAATAAATAGAATATTCCGTACAGTCTTGCATCTTTTTTTTATTCCCAAATATGAGAAGATGGTTTGCCTGTCAGACCCTCAGACCCCCTCCCCCAGAAAAATATCCCGGATAAGCTCTTGCTTGTCACTATTTCCCCTTTTAAGGATAGACGCGAATGTGAATTGTGCGAGTGTAGTTCATGCATATATGTGTGTTTTTTGTGGCACTTTCGTTCATTATAATGGAATACATTGGTAATTTTTCCTGAAACATTCTGAATGACTGGGAAGGTTTAGGAAGACACATATATTTTATGCAAACAGAAAATATTTTTGTTCAATTTTTTCTGTAAATGCATTTAGAAGCTTTTTTGTTTCTCTGTTATACGTCTGCACAATACTCAAAAGGACGCCTCAAAAGGCGAGTATCATGGGTTGTTAGGACACCAGCCGTGAGCAAATAAAAAGTAGATGTTCTAACTAAGTCCCCCTTAGAATTTATCGAAATCCTCTATTATTCAAAAGGAAAAAAGAAGAATTTCCATACCCATCCGTTCGGCAATACCTATATCTCTCTTAATTTATTGTCTCTGCCTGACCTGGAAATAGAGCTGGGTCCTCATATGATTTTCTCTGTGTCTCTCTGAAAGAAATCTACCATCAATAATCTAATCTCAAGTTTGCATATCTTCAATATTTGTTACGTGATCGATTACATTAAAATTCATGTGGATAAAAGTTGGTATTGTGTTAATGTGATCTTCAGGGCTACAAGGAAAAAAGGAAAAACTCCGTCATTACAACAAAACACTGAAAAAGCATAAGTGAAAAATTGTGAAGTATTTTTCAATTTTTTTAGTAAATAAATAACCTACACGATACATTTACCCGCGTTGCTTTAAATAGAACATGGAATACAAATAATAATAAAAGACAAGATTTCCACAAAAAATAATACCTCCAACGCAAAAGCAGCGCTTACGATTTTGTACACCAAATATGGAGAAAACACCTCACCGGAGAAATGATAACTCCTTTTTTCTACATGAGCCCTGGAGTATACATTAATACGCATGTGTAGCCGCAGATAATTTATTGTGACTTTTTTTTGACCAAAACGTCAAAACTAGCTTTACAGAGATTTACGGAGATAAAAGGAACAGCATGACAAGAATTCGAGACGGTCGAGAATTCACTTGATGATTGCCCATCATGTGCAATGGAATTTGCTGAAGAGAAAAAGAGGTCCTTAATTGAAATGAGGTAGAGAAAGGGAATTGAAAAAGTTCCAAGAGAAAGTTACCAGCCGCAAGGCATGTGATTGAAGGAGACAGCAACAAGATGAAAGGAAATGGAAAAGAACGTCGGATAATAAGAAAAGAAGTTTATAATACTCAGTTTGGGCTATTTGAGGTAGAAAGGTAAGAAACGAAAATAAATAACGTAAGAAAGACATAGTTTGCATCAAGGAAGATTTTAATTTAAACATAAAATAACGTATGCACGGAAAATTTTACATATCATATTTTAAATAATGATTTAATCAGGAAAATACCTAGTTATGATGAAATAGTAGCAAAAAATTTTCCATATTTAAGTTATGGACACTATAATGCTTTCAGAATATGTGTTATTATCATTACAGATGTCTTCCCTAAAAACTCGTCACAGTATTTTTAAGAAATTCCAGACGATAATTATTTTTACTCTCTTCCCAGACTTTACCAATTCAGATAACATTACACAAAACTCCTCTATCTTTCCATTCATTCACTCCGATATCGTAAATCATTTCACCACCCTGGAAAATTAAAAGACATGGACCACGAACCACACCTTATAGTCCAATAAATCTGCAAAATGGTACAGAGATATTTTATCGAAATATTTTAATCTTTTATTCATCCCACAGAAGCTGTTAACACAACAGCAATCAGAGGTAGGGAGGTTTGCTGTTGTATTTCAAGTTGCAAATTGTGGCGGCTCGCATATCGCTTCTCATAAATTGTTTTTTTTTTCTCCGAGTGGCCGAGCGCATTCTTCCGACTGCGAGCCATAATTTCCACCGAAGCGACCGCGTGGAACATTTATCTCCTCGGAAACGGCCTTTCGGAAATGTCAACGAGGGGATTCGGCTGTTAACTGAGAAATGAAAAATGCTTAAGTGCTAGGCGCTTTTTTATTCAACTTGACACATTCCTCACGGTGCAATATCAAGGTCTCGACGTGTCACTTGACGCATTTCTGAAGCACAGAGATTAAAGTGGCGACAAAGCACACCGCGCACTGAAAGCGCACCGAGTTCGTTAAAAACATTCGAAAAAAAAACAACAATCGCCGATTATACAATAGTGCAACGATTTATAATTTAAAGGACTTGTTATTGGCATTGTTGCCATTTAGACGCCATTCCAATTATAAATACAATCCTTGAGTATTGCAGTGATATAACATTTATGAGATGCACCATTTTATTTGAAATCGTTTTGCGTATTGCGTTAAATATTTGTGAACGTCTTGGCAAAGTATTTTATTTAAGATGGAACAAGCATTCGCATTACTCCATGCTTATTTAATGCAGAGCCAAACAGGGTTTCAGTAACTCAGTGGGATTTACTAGGTCAAGTTTCATCTACGTATACCAAGTTTTTTCTAAGTCTGAGTTTGCGAAATCTGTTTGGCTTATTTACTTTAATAAATATGCGGCATTACTATTTTTCTTATCACGAATTTACCATCCTGCCACAACGTGACGTGTGGACTATTGATACGTATTAAAAAAAGCAAGCTTGGTGGCTCTTTGGCTACAAAATAAAAGGGAAATATTCCTTCTTTAACATTAACATCCGCATCTTCGCTAACATTACGAGTGAATGGAAGTGTCAGCAGAAAAAAATGAATAATGGAAATATTTGATTAGAAATATTCACTTACTCAACAACTGCTTCATTGTAGCTTCTGTAGCCGTGCAAGCAAAACGAAAAGGCTGTGGGGAGAAATGATGTCACCAACAATCAGAGCTAACTTCACGTTAGCAGATGGACTTCACTGTTTTAAATGAATTTCAATGATAAAATTAATAGTTCACGATAAATCTGATTGGTGA
The DNA here is from genome assembly GCF_921293095.1 of Ischnura elegans. Taxonomy (NCBI): domain Eukaryota; kingdom Metazoa; phylum Arthropoda; class Insecta; order Odonata; family Coenagrionidae; genus Ischnura; species Ischnura elegans. Next base: position 82,788,349 of record NC_060253.1, on the reverse strand, counting down.
TAATGGATTTCGGTTGAAAATTGTCATAAGAAACTCCGATAAAAAACTTCATGTAACTTCCCCATTCCTATCCCAATGGAAGTCTCCTCGGCACGAAAAATATACCTAAATTATAGTTTTCCCTGTCTTTCATTGAAATACTCTCGAATGTAACAATCTAGGATTCTCCAGTAGGCTTATAAATAATATACCAACCATCAAGCATTTAAATGGGTTGACCAAAGTCGCCACTCGCATCGCTGACGAGCATAACGAACCGAATTTCGCGGAGGAATATGCTATTGTTAGGCCAGTTAACAGATATTCATATTAGTGATGATGTTATCTACCGAATTCATAAATTTTCAGTACTAATCCTAAAGAGCTCAGGTAATCAACTGAAAATACTGAATGGATCGCTCTGTATTCACCGCCGCGCTGCGGATATTTTTGGAAACCGATTAAAATATGCTCAAAGTGGAAACGTAAATCAAACTTCAACGTGAGGTACTGGTGCCTTCTTCATGCAGACCACTTGATTCCAGGTTTGGCCCTGAAAATCCTCGACTCGCTGGTATCCTCGGACTTGTAGCTACTAGGAAAAGATTCTAATAAAAAATAATCAAGTCAAGTGCATAGTTTAAGAAATTTTTAATTAAATTTATTACACATATATACAAGACAGTGGATGCGAACACTAGGGCGGGCTCGCGGGGTTAAACTTCAGGGCCGAAGTCAGAAGCAATAAGCTTATCACTTCTGCACCACAGAAGGGGGAGGGCAAGGTAGGAAAAAGGAAGGAGGCGCCGCCGCGATAGGAGCCCAACGACGCACAGTGGGCTAGAATCGAAAAAAGTTGGCCAAAACCTCAAAATCGATTTTTTTGAGCTAGGAAATTGAAACTTCGCATACACATTCTCAAATAAATTGTGCATAACTTCCCAGATTATTTTGGTCCTGTGTTTTCACTTTAACAATATATGTGAGGTCAAAGTTGAGCAAATTTAGCGAAAAACGACCACCCTCGATTTTTTCTGAAAATTGCCGACTTTATCCTCGTGCAGTGGTTTTATAAATAAATTTATCGACAAAACTCTTATACCATCTTAATTGACACTTCTTATTCTTTCATTTGAAGGGTTTTTAAAGATTTTGTTTCATCAATAACCATAGATACATAACAAAATGGCGGAGCCTGTTTTCAACCCATTTTTTCACATAAACGTAGAAAAAAAGTAGACATTGTCACCGGCTTACACTAAGTAACTTATATCATGTCGTTCTTTAAAGCTTATATATTGTGAATCTAAGGTCAAACCTTGCACCAATTTGCAACCCCGAATTTTAAATAGTTTTTTCGAACGCACGGACGACACCGGTTCTGGCCGGCGGCGGCGGAGAGTACGGCGACGCGGCAAGCGGGTGGATGCAATATGGTCTCATTCACTTTTATGTGCGGATAACAGATATATTAGTGACAGAAAATAATCACCAGAAAGTAAAATTTATAAATATTGCTACGAATGACTCTCATTATGCAATCGCTGGGCACTGCAAGAGGTGCACTGAAAGGTTTCCTTCTTTGAGTGCATTCCATGGAAAATGGACTTAAATCGCGTGCTTAAAGTGGGGAAACGGACTCTTTTATTAACAAACAAGCTCTATTTCTAGGCAAGAGCCTTCGATGACCCATAGCCTCCACTTTCTAACCCTCCATACATATTTAAAGGCCTTCTGACCACGGTCTTTTTACAGTATTGTTGTAGTGCCGAGCCCTTCGAACTTGTTTTTGGTTTGAAGTTTGAACTCCTGCTAGCTTTAAAAGTTTCGGAAGGCATGTTAATCACATCAAATAATGTATTCTTCCTAAGAAATACAGTTTATTTTAATGTATGCCTTATGCTCAATTTAAAGTATTGATTTCAATCTCTTACCTATATATCAACGTCATTATTCTTATTAAACTGCGCTGCTGACAAAATGGTTATTTTTCAGAAATATTTTACCATACAAACATAACATAAACAAAAGCAGCAAAATTTACACTTTTCCCAACTAACATACTGCAATTATCACTGTCAGCAATAAAAGGTTACTGTTTTTCATTCACTATCTGACGAGTTTTTATCACTTTCACTGTCTGAGCTAAAGCATTGTTTTCCTTTTTCAAAAACAGATCCATTACATTTTTCGGCAAGCTGTGTGTTTCCTCCAGTTTAATTGGCGTAATTTTTGTCATTATCAGTTATGACATTAGGAGCTGTCTTCGGAATAAATCCCTATTTGTGGCCACTCGTGCCATTTTTCTAGTCAACCGTTCACGGAACTTTCTCACGTCCTTATACCGTGCCTATATCGCTTCCCCTGTCAGTTGTCGCAATTAAGAATGGACTCTTTTGCAATGTCAGCTCCTTGAATGAAGACCTTATGTACGGTTGGTGGCATACCATAATTGTATTTAAAGCGTCAGTGTGAGAGAGAGAAAATTAAATTATTTGGAGAGGAAATTTAGAATAATTGTGATGACTTTTGAATACTCGTGCCTGTTTTATGCTTGGCCTAAGGAACAGCATTTTTTACCAAAACAAGAAGGCACAAAGGTGCTCACGAGCAATAATTCATGAGACATAGGCCCTCGTTCCCACGTGTGATTATATTGCGCATGTCCTAACTGCTGTCAAAGCCGTGTTTGCAAATTTAAGTGCACTTTATATGCGACGCGAAACTTGGATCTGTGGAAATGTACGTTAAGATTCGAGTCGCAGTAAGATGCAGAACCATTTTTGGAAACTTCTTATATAACCTCTGCTACAATAATTTCACTCGGGTAAATGAAATCATATACTCGCGTCACTCTCTCACCGCTGGGGTTAATATTATATCCCTGCCATTTCAGATTTTCGAAGACCCTTGCACCGAAATTTTGTGAGCTGCATGGACACAATTACTTAGTGAGAGGGCCTCTTAATCTGACATAACATAATACTCGGGGTTGCATTTTATCCACTTGGCAAGAGTTCTTGCCTCCGAGGATGGTCACTGTATCTTCCTTTTGCATTCGTTTTCCTCCTAGTCGTTCTCTTCATACAACCCTAAAAACATGAATTGACGTCCATCTGCACTGGCTAAACTAGAGCAACATGTAAATTGTGCTGCATAAGGAATAGTTATTATTTGCTTTAAATCAAGAATATAAATTAAATAACCTTACTGGATAAAAATAATGAACTCTTCAAGCACCAAGACAGTACTTGATTTGGCAAATTTCGGCAAAATCAAGTACTGTATTGAGCCATTTTCCATCACGTTTAAGGAATATATTATCTGTTATTGTTAAAAAGTTTATTAGTTAGTAAAGCACGCGATTTAAGTCCATTCCCAATGGAATGCACTCAAAGAAGGAAACCTTTCAGTGCACCTCTTGCAGTGCCCAGCGATTGCATAATGAGAGTCATTCGTAGCAATATTTATAAATTTTACTTTCTGGTGATTATTTTCTGTCACTAATATATCTGTTATCCGCACATAAAAGTGAATGAGACCATATTGCATCCACCCGCTTGCCGCGTCGCCGTACTCTCCGCCGCCGCCGGCCAGAACCGGTGTCGTCCGTGCGTTCGAAAAAACTATTTAAAATTCGGGGTTGCAAATTGGTGCAAGGTTTGACCTTAGATTCACAATATATAAGCTTTAAAGAACGACATGATATAAGTTACTTAGTGTAAGCCGGTGACAATGTCTACTTTTTTTCTACGTTTATGTGAAAAAATGGGTTGAAAACAGGCTCCGCCATTTTGTTATGTATCTATGGTTATTGATGAAACAAAATCTTTAAAAACCCTTCAAATGAAAGAATAAGAAGTGTCAATTAAGATGGTATAAGAGTTTTGTCGATAAATTTATTTATAAAACCACTGCACGAGGATAAAGTCGGCAATTTTCAGAAAAAATCGAGGGTGGTCGTTTTTCGCTAAATTTGCTCAACTTTGACCTCACATATATTGTTAAAGTGAAAACACAGGACCAAAATAATCTGGGAAGTTATGCACAATTTATTTGAGAATGTGTATGCGAAGTTTCAATTTCCTAGCTCAAAAAAATCGATTTTGAGGTTTTGGCCAGCTTTTTTCGATTCTAGCCCACTGTGCGACGCCTCCTGGAACGGGATAGAGAAGGAAGGGAAGGATGGGAAGGGAAAAGGAATCCCGCACCGCCAGAGAGTTGAGCGGGTCCTACTACTAGCGAAGCCTTAATTTAATGTTTCCACAAAAAAGAAATATTTTCCTAAGAGGAAGAAAAATCCTACGATTTTTCGTAGATAGGCACATATACAAGACAATGCCATCTTATGATATAAAAAAGTTATAATTGTGGTTCTACAATGTTTGTCAATACGGTCGGCCCCACAAGGGCGGGGGGCTTTTCCCCTGTGCCCTCCATCTGTATCCGCCACTGTGTGAGGGTCAGGCTTTATAGGATTGCAACATTACGAGTGAATGGAAGTGTCAGCAGAAGAAAGAGTTTTTTAAGAGGTGAGCTTAACTTAAGAACTTAACTTTAGAATCCCATCCGACAGAACGGAGTGTTACGCTTGAAATGTCCTCCACACAAAAGAAGGGATCGGGCAGTCTAATAACACAGGCAAACAAAAAAATTTTGTTTGAAAATCTTTTTATTTTAATAGCTGATCTTTATAGATTTTGATGTGCCGAATCCAAATCTGGCCTTAGGTTTTTTGTATCGCCCATAGTTTCCAAGCAATATGTATTTAATATTTAATCTAATACCCCTATACGGTATACAGGGAAATCAATGAAACACTGTGTTACATCATAAAATTGTTTGTATTTATTGTTCACTACATCGTGATAAAATTTATTGTATTTACTACAGCGTGATAATACAGGGTTCACTTGTCAACTGGAATTGGTCTACATTTTCTTTCCCTTTTTTCCATGAAGCTTCTTGTGTAGCTTTTTCTGCGATGACTCGCTTGATGAACTTCTCGGTGAAGTACCAACAGTAATCCCCATTATCTTCGTTCATTAGACCTACTTTTTCAATTTTATTATAACCATAAAAAACTGTTAAATTCTAAAAATATTGCTTGATTTCATAAATTTAACTGCAACATGTGAATACATAGTAGGTGACACAACTTTAAACCCATCATAATTGGATTCAGCAACTTTAAAAACATAAAAATAAAGTATTTTCAGTAAAAAAGTTTTTTCATTGCAGGCCTGTGGAATTATAATTCTTTGCCACCGTCGGGATTTGAACCCGAGTACACAGGGTGGGTACAAGCCAACACTCCGGCCACCACACCGATCCAATCCTCCCTTGGAAATACTACTGCACATACGATCCACTCTCTCATTCTGTGATTCAACCCGAGTAATGGTTCGCATAGGCAAGGATAGGGATTACTCCGCTACAAGTGTATAGACGCCATACAGTGTGGGTGGGGGGGGGGGGAGGGGAAAGGAGTGAAGTTCCATTCTATGGACCACTAGGCATTTGAGGATTATGGATTTGGAGCGTCCAAAACCTATGCCCCGGCAGGATCCTTTGATTACAGGCTAAGTACAACCTTACCTAACAAGCTAAGCACTAAACCACCACGCTTGCTTCTAATGATGTTATTAATGGTGCATGCGTCACTTTGTGGAATTATGGTGCATTCGTGACGAAAAAACTAGTAAAACTCCATTATTATTCAATAATAATATTTTATTGTTCATTATGTTTTTTTCCAAACAAAAAGACAACTTATCATATAAATGCATAAATGTTCCTGAGAGCAACTCGTGATAAAAGGTTAATCAGTTTTATGTTTTATTTACAACATACGCAACCACTTATTTTATTTAAAAAATTTAAATACTATTTTAAAGTCATTAATGTAAGAGATAGGTACTTTTTATTACCGGAGAAGAATATTACATTTTTTACTAGAGCAATAATCTGGGCCTTTCTTATAGGGATATAACTTGCTGGAATCTACATGAATTCCATTAATTCTTCTTGTGACTTTAATTAATATGCTTTTCCTACTATGATTCTTGACCTAGAAAATTCAACTGGGTTTCTGAAACCATGTTTCGTTTTGAATTCAATAGGCGTGGAGTATTAACGAAGATTGTTTCATCTTAAATAAAATACGCAAAAAAATCGGTCATAAATATTACACACACAGTACGAAAAACAATTTTAAACACAATAAAGTACCTCAAAAGTGATAGATGGTTGCAATACTCAAATATCGCATTTATACTTGGAAATATTGGATTCGAAATGGCAGCACTCCAAGTAAAAAGTCATCATCGTAAATTGTTATTGTAGCTTCTTTTTATATTGCAGCATTTAGATTGGAAAGTTTTTTTTCTACCACGACCTCTGTTGATTGAATGGCATTTGTTTTGAGACAGGGCACATTGCAGAATAGGGCCAACGTCGCATATCGAAAGAAAAAGTTCTTGAAATCGAGAAATACGTCTTATATTATGATTTTGGCATATTTCCCACGGCATTATATATTCATTCGTCCACGAATCTTCGTTTTTTTAGGCGGAAGAGGCTGAACTGTAGAGCTGCTAAAACCAAGATCGTTCCCTCAGTTTGCAATGCGATGCATACCTACTGGCCGGTCAAGTTGATCGGATATCGTTCATTAATTGTTTCACTTTATTGAGCCGTAGTTACACATTGTAATAATGCTATTAAACAATGTAAATGTGTAAAATACGAACCAATGTAAACAAACTAAATTATGACACATTTTCAGACGTCAAAACTATATTAGACTGCAAAAAAGTTACATTACACGAAGGAAAGCTACAGAAATAAATCTGGAGGAAAAAAACTTCATTAGAGATTCGGGGTACTCCAACAGCAATACCTGGAGATCCGTTCTACATAAAATATCAGAAGTTAGGGAATGTTCGCGAAGGCGAAAATCCGAAACTAACGCCATCTAGCGTCACAGAGCTAACCAATCTTTTTTAAAAAAAGGTCGCATGTGGAAACAGATTGTTTCATAAGTTACATATCGGTACGATAAAAGAACTGGCATCATACTTTTTATTTTTTAAATACATATTTTAATTAACTAAATTTATTTTAACATTGAGACTTAGCATCCACACACAACTAAAACAACATTCTCTCCCGATGAGCCCAGAGTCGGAGCATGAAACGTTGTCCATTAAGGAAAAATTAACCCGGTGGGAATCCCGAGAAGAGTTTACTTACATCATTCGCCGGGAAAGCATCAAATCATATTTTACATAACACTGTTATAAAACTTCCTTTGATCATTACTGACACTGGATAGGTTTCATTTAACACTGTCCTATTACACATTTTCGATACCTAACTTTTATAACTTTTTAGGTTTGCTAAAGTAATTTCCTAAAAATTGTTAAATAAAATTAATGTTTAACATTTTATATAACATCTCGATTTCGAAAAACAAAATTCTCTTGCAGAATGCTACATTAAATTGCTATAAAAGTGTTTTGTTGCATAGCGTGGATGCGGCATGTCTATCCTAATGTTTGTATACTGCAGCCCGATATTCCTCCCTCTCCTAAGCCAGTTTCTTAAGTTTTCTAAGGGTCTTCTTCTTCGTCTCATTCTTATTTTTCCCCCTTCCCCATTTGTCTCTAGGTCTTCCTCAGTGGAATTTTTCTTCACTCCATTAAATATCGCAGGCAATCGCTGTGTCTCATGACATGACCTCTCCATCGTGTCCTTCACTGGCATATGCTGCTTGAAAGGTATATTTGTTCTCGACTTCTATCACAAATCTCCTCATTCCTCACCCCATACGACCATTTAATCTTCCAATCGTAAGCATCGTAACATCACGGAGACGATCCACTTCACCTATCATATGCACAAGGCCCATCAACAACCTGCTGCGCATTATTAGCTCAAGAGTAAAACATATCACTGGCAGGATATGGCGTGAATGGTCACGCTATTTGTTAACAACAGCTGAATGATTTTCAGACCAAACATAGCTGAAAGATATTACACTGAGGACAAATGGAATGTGGTAAGCGTCACGAGTTTTTGGATAAGATAACGCGGAAAATTAACTGAAGTGACTATACTGTCGTATGAATCACATTTGCGGGTCGTATGCAGGGAAAAGCAGGACAAACCTTATATGTGTGTGATAGTATATATAAATGATTGAAGCGGAAACTCTAGGCATACAACACATTTTTTGTGATTCCATGGCGATATAAAGTATAACGTCATTTAAGGGATCACACAATTATTGGCACCAGTGGGGTAACTATGGGGTGGAGGGAAGTGTGGATAGATCCCGCCCATACAGTCTAAGAGAAAAAAAATATTTTAAACTATTGTCTAGTTTTGACGCATAGTAACTATCTGCTTAAAGTTAAGTTTTTAGAGCCAAAATCATGTAAAATGTATTTCTCAGAACTTTTCCTGGACCGTCCGTTGCCTGGGGGAGGGGTCGCCACTTCAGGCCATCCGATCCTGAGCATAATCCTAGTTACGCCACTGATTGACGCCTGTGGCGTAGTCAGGGGGAGGGTCCGGGGGGTCTGGACCCCCCCGAAAAATAAAAGCACGATTATTTTCCTTCATAAAAGAAAACAAAATATTGAGAAATCACGAATTTACGAAATATTTTTTTAACAAGTGAAGTTTTTTCGATTATGAAAAGCGTTAAAATTAGTTAAAAACCCATTACCCAGAAACCTATTTTTCAAAATTTTTCCCCTGGTTTTGGACCCCCCCCGAACTAAATACCTGGCTACGCCACTGATTGACGCTATATCAGAGAGACACTATAAAATGGTTATTAATTTTGATGAGATTATTGGTGTAAAAACAAATAAGTTAACGAGTTAATAGTGTTGCGCTATTTAAATTTTATGTAAAAATTCATCAAAATGAAGTGTTTTATGCAACGAATACAGTATTACGTCTAATTAAACGAACAACACAATATGTTAATAAAAATTCAAAACTTACAAGCACGTTTAACCCTCTAAGTGCTGGGGAGCAGAGTCCTCCACATTGCCATATATTAAATACGAGGTGAGAGTAGTGTCGAGAGAGCAATCGCGCCGGGGAGCGCGATAACTTACGCGACAGCGCCCCTCCTGCAATGTCACTCTTAAATGCTGATAGTTCCCTAATCATTTAATAGGCGTCATTAATTTTATTTTAACATAAACTGTTTTCTTTAAATTATAAAAATTAACACATATAACAAAAAATTCGTCAAATAATACATTAAAAAGCTGAATCCACATATAATAAAGATTTCCTGAAGTTTTTGAAGACATACCTTAAGTTGTTTTTGACACCTAATATTTTTCCCAACCAACTGCAAAGTCGTCAAAAATGCCTCGGCAATTTTAGCATAGTATCTGGAAAATCGACTGGCACTCAGAGGATAAAATGAAGTCCTACTACTGAAAGAAATCTGTGGGGGAGAGTTGCCTAAATCGCACCACCATCCTAGAAACCAGTGTATTCGATATATGTGCAATCTAATGGCTGCATTTGGAACTTCCTGCATCACCAAGCACACCAAACTTCAATTCCACGTGGCCACCAGTGTAGTGACAAGTCAGTTGCGTAGGTATCAAGAAAAGAAGTGTCTCTTCTGATATTTTTTTCGTCTTTTCACAAGATTATTGAAAACAAATAAGTTGTATTTACCAAGTTCCAGCTACATATCATATTTTTTGAAGTATATTGTGTTTTTATATATTTTTTACTAATATAGGCAGTTACTTATAATTTGATAATTAGGTGGAAGGAAAACAGCAGGAAAGGTATGAGAATTAAAGAAAATCCGAATATCCAAGCTTGCTGGAGTGGAATTTTTCCTTATGAAATAAAAACGTGCTATTTTCCACGATTACTAAATTTTTATTTCGACCTATCTTTCGATATGACAATGACTTACATTATGATGTAGTAGCAATATTAAAATTATTAATAAAAAATATAATCGTGGAAAATTGCAAGTGTTCAATTCAATAAATTAAGGAAATTGCTTGGGAATGGAAAAAAATCGATGGGTGAAAATGACCAATATTCGGATTCTGCTACTAAGAATGATTGAATTTCGTTATGAAATCACACAACCTGCGTTGGCTTCCCAACTGTGGATCTGTGGCAGCAGCAAGCATACATGACCATTCACGCACACTGCGAAATCGGTCTTAAGCGAAATGCTAGGAAATGTAACTGACACTGTTGGAGGATTGTGTTTCCTGCCTCGCCACATTGTCACATACAGAGTCGCTCAGGTGTCTGCGAATTAGTTTCGAAGCGTGACGCCTTTGCCCTGGCGTAGTGACGCCTCAGCGGGTGACGCCGCCTGTGGTTCAGCACCCAGGCAGCTGGAGATGGCTGTCGCTAGACTTAACCCTTACTCTGGCCACAATTGGGTCGTTTACCAAAACCGAAATCGCAAATTCATAAACACAATTCGGTATGTGAGAAGAAAAGGATAAGTTTATGAGAAAATAATTTTCTTAAGCACACTCTCTGACGCGGATGACCTTAAGCACACAGTTAGTAAACTTAACTATGAGCAGTATAGGCTCACTAATAACAAAAACAAGAGCGAATACTTGGTTAATGGCTTGGTTATCAAGAGATGAAACACTAGATCTACCCCTAGAAACCGGGTACTTTAGGGCAGGAACCACAGCAAAGTAGTTAGGTGTGATATCGGATAACCTTAAGGTCAATAACAGAATTATGAAAGGAAAAACTATCAAAAAAGCGCTAAACTCCATTATATTGGACCAACATATTTACAGAAAAACGAAAGTAAGGATAAATGAAATAATGGTGAAAATGTGACAATATATGGAGCAGAGGTATGGGATATTAGGAAAAAAACAGAAATCAGTTATTGCCGACTGAGAAAGATTAAATGCGAAGGAGTTGCAGAAACAGTATAGTTGAAAAAGTTAGAAATAATGAAGATGGAGGTTTGGAAAAAGATATAGTCGACGAGATTGGAAGGAAGAAAAAACTACGGTTTGGCCATGTAAATAGGATACGATTGACACCATATAGCCCAAGGAAATAATGGATTGGATAACTCCAGAAAAAGTGAAAGGAGGAAGACCAATAGTGAATGGGAAACAGAAAATCCAAATAGCAATGGAAACATGAGGAATGAGCGAAAAGGAGTATTAATTGGGAGTATTGAAGCTGAGTGCAGGAAAAAAACAATCTGCTGTGTGTATAGTTCAAAATAGTAAAAAAATACCAGCCGAAGTTGTCCCCTCTTTTAATGAGTTGGTGACGTCAGTGTTCCAGTTCATGAATTCGTTCAGAGGGCCGCTTATTAAGGGACAGAATCGCTCGCTAGAGCGTAAACAGTGGTAAACCATACCAAGGTGAGTAGGTAGGAACTATTGTAAGTAGAGTTGAACCGTTTGGTAGGAGTGCATTACGTCATCAACTTATATTCTATAGGGTTCGATCGATAAGCCAATGATTTTTTCCCGCAAACAGCTAGGGAAGTAGGTGAGGTATTGAAAAACGGAAGAGTGCGAGTCTCTGTATTCTTCAAAATCTATTTTAATCTATCATTTTGAAAAATTGGCTAACCAGCCGATTAATCTCTAGCCTAACTACCTGCACGTTTAAATTTTCACGCAACAAGTGACATCGCTAGCGTGCGACATTCCGGAAGCGACATGTGTCTGACAGTGTCGGTGGATCGTGTTTGCTCCCTCACCGCAGACCCTGTCTCGCTCACGCGCCAGGGAGTTAGTTCCGCGCTTTGGAGCTTCTCACGTGATGCGATGGCGCCACCTCTGTCGGTTTCCCTAACCCCCAACACCCTCGTAGTCTGAGCTAACTGCCGCTATGAGTTAAAAGGTCAAAATTTCAATTGATTACTCTTTCAATTTACTTCATTCTTGATCTGCCGCTGTCTTCTTCCATTTTTTATCAAAAGCTTAGAATATCATTTGATCGAATATAAACTAATCCTGATATCCTCCGATCAATTCCGGGTGAAGTATTTTTGGAAAGTTGTTACGTACTTGCAAAACTTTCTGTACACTCCCAAGTCGTTTTCTTAAAATTCACATTTTTACATTCATTTCTATAAGGTTCATAAAAAATAAATGCATAATCCATCTATGAAATTTAAAAAAATCAACAAAATTATTAGGTTTTCTAAAGCATCTTTACAATAAAGCTGAACCCCGTCTCCAATTTGTTTATAGATATGCTGTTTGTGAATACGATGCTTCCTATGAACTAGAATTGCCAAGATCAGTCGAAATCCACATGAGTTGTTGAAAAGTTTCCTGGATGAGCTGCAAACATACGGACAATAAAAAAAAACTTTTCTGGAGATTCATAGATAACGTTATTTGCTGCATGCATTTCATTGAAATTTATGAAATAGGTGGCATAAATTCTGAAGGATCTGAAAATAATGCAATCCCAAATCATAGTGTCAAACGTGATCCTCGAGGCTGCTAAATGGTGACCAGTCGGATCCCTAAGTATTGTCTGAACTTGACTTTCTAATATGTCGGCGAGGTCGAGAAAATTTGCATTTCTCCGGAGAGTAAAAATAAAACATGCGGGAGTAACAACTAACTCGGAAATTAAAATTAGCTCACAATCGATGAATAACTCTGAATGAGTTAAATAATGACTACGAGGTACCACGAAATCCTTACGTTACCGTGGTCAACTCATACCTTTTGTCACTTGCCCTTTTGCATTCATTTTTCCGGGATCGGGAACTCCCTTAACTAAGAACCATTACTCCATAGCTTCAATACGTCATCAAGGTACCATGCGGTATTTCCAATTCCACTAGGCATCAGAAAATAAGGCAAACTTTCACTTTTTTTGTAATGAATTGCCTGCCTTTCAATCGAGCTTCATTTGCTGAAATTGATTCCAATATTTCCGCGTGTAGTGAAAACCCAAGTGAAGTAAGTTTCCTTGGACATTTATTTTATTTATTTTCCGAAGGTTATTGAACTCCTTTTACCTTTTGTCACACTTTTTTAATAGTGATGCGAAGGCCACGAGTATCTGAGAGAATATAATGCAATAAAAATATAATTCATATTAGCTAAAATATTTTACCAATTTTACTGAAACAAGAGGTTCAACACAAAACAGGGCGTCAACGAAAATTCAATCCCTTCATTTTGGGTAGCCATTCCTTATATACCTTGGTTTCAGTGTAGCAGTTACCATTTCAGGTAATGAAATATATTTTGTGGCTCAATGTAACACGAAAAAGAATTCTCTCCACCATGACCAGCAATTTGTATGAATTGGCACAAAACAGCGTTGCAATAAATCGAACACGACAGACACATGCATCAGAGATAGTTACTCCATAATCGCCAAATCATTCTCGAAAGCCCCAAACCTACTCTTCCTCCACCCCAACCTTCCAGAGAATATATATTCACGCGCACGAAGAAAAAGTGTCATCGCCCTGATGAAGTCTCCAGCAGCGGGGACGAAACTGTTGGAATTTTAATTTGTGACACGGGTAAACCCAAAAAATAAGGATCTTAGTTACTCCATAGTTCTAAGCATTGACTAAAAATCATTGCTATTAGGTAAACACAGTTTCAACGTTTTGAGGAGTACTGTTTCATTCCTCGAAATAAAGTGTTACTTAGAACTCTTTAATAAAACGAATGGGCATGAAGGGGAATAATGGGGTAAAATGAACCTTGGACATATCTACAGTCAGAAGCTGGAAGGTTGGGATTATGGCGCTTTGTATATGCAGCATCCTCTCCCGATCGAAGATCCAATTCATATTTATGCATCCGTGGCACTGCAGTCACGTGTTACTCATATTTGAGCAACCACTGCAGAGTCGGAGAGAAACGTATGATCAATTCCATCTAACCTCCGTGGGCAGAATCGTTCCAGCAGCCTTTCACCAGCAACCGAGTCGCAGGGAAAGTACTCGTCAGGAAGAAAAAGGAGGAAATCGCCAATCGCGGCTCCTTTGTTTGTGACGTCAAAAGGAGGGAAGTCGTTGAGGAGAATGGGTGGGCGTGAACGGAACGTGGGATGACCTCTCCTTCCACCTGCTGCCCATCTGCACCTTCACGGACTTTCCATTCGTAAAGAGGCGAGGAGGATTATAAGCGCCCTCCTTATAATTGTAGTCTTCGGATGAGGAGGATCCAAACTTGACGCCCACTTCCATTCACAGCGTTTCGAGGAGTACCCCAAGGGACCTTCCAGGAACCCGCCGACTGAATTCTCGGGACCTTGTTAAAAATCCTCGCGCGCTAAACAAATGACTCAAGGGCGTATCACTTTGCATTACGTTCCCTCGGGAGATAATGTTATGTCACCGCTGGCAATGAGATCATGAGAGGATGAAAAAGTTAGATAGTTACTTCCTCGTGCGCGCTGTGCGTGTGGGTTACTATCGGCGTCCAAATGATGTGCCGCTGTACTTTGCGGCTTCATATCTGGGCTTCAGTGCATGCTATAGTAAATAATATATAATTTTAAAGAAAATTCTATTTTCAATTGTGATATATTTTCTATTTTATGAAAAATTCAAAAATGTAGACACGCCAGTGCAATAAATGGCTCCGCGCAGTGTAAAATTAGCCGTTTTGTCAACTTCATGAACTTTGTAACTCAACCAAGGAAAAACGACTGCGTCTATAGTATTCATCGTCCACAATAAGTTGCATACATCAATGCAGATTACTAAAATGGCTTTTGCGTATTTTTCGAACCCATTTTTTGTTACTAATTAACGAAAATATTTTAGCATTACCTAGCCCGAAAGTTAGCCCGAAAGTAGTGTCGGTGTTTTCCTTCGACGGATTTACCGAAGAAGAAATTCGAATGAGCTGCAATGAGGGAAGGATGAAAAGGAATGAACTGAAGGAATATACGATAGTAGGTAATATCTCCGTAAAATAAATTTCACGTTTAACGAAGGAATTCTTATGTCAGAAACTTTCCTTATGCTGATCTCGGTGGTGGTGGGGTAAAGTCCTTGCCCGCTACACAAAAGGCCGCGGGCTCGAGTTCCTCCTGGGAAATTTGCCCCTGTCCATGGCATGGATGTTCGTGTTCGTTTGATTTTTAACCTAAAAACTCCGGTGTAAAAGACCAATGGTACTGTTTTCGGCGCTACACGAATGAATAATAATGATAAAAATAATATAAATTAGTGACTAAAATGTTGTTTTATTATTTATATTAAGTAATAAATAATTAGAAAAAATGCAAGGACAAAGAGTCATTGCTTTTTTGGAAAGTTTTATGTACATTTTTCTCTATCGTTTTGGACATTTTTTAGGCTGGGAGCCCCTGGAGACTCGGAGGCTGCCTGCTTGACTTAGATTGCTTGAGAAAGGATATCTTTAAAAGCGACACAGAGAGCAAAATATTAGAGCCACACTATATTTCCAGGTCCGATAGAAGCGATAAATTAAGAGATGTTTTGCCGCCCCTTTTAGGCCTATTAGGCGGCTTGCTTAGGCTATTATGAAGATGTAGATAAAGGTGACCGCAGTTGGTGAGGGAAGCTGACCGCAGACTAAGACTCACAATCAGACGTGAGATAATACAATATCACGGTAGTTCCTTTCCCGGATTGCCTCGTATTTCAAAGATTTTTGTTACGCTGTTGTATTTTAGTGGGCGATTGTGGCAACCTTGTGGCAACACTCAGATGCTCGAAGGGACCCGGGTTCAAATTTAGGATAATGCCTTCGGACACAATGCCAAAGCACAAAATCATCTAGTTATGATGTGACCTAAGGAAAAGAGCTAGCCCCCCTTACTCTGGAATCCGCAAGCCTTCGGTTTGGTTCCGGGCAAGCTTTACCCTCACGCATACCACCCTTAGGGCCGTATCACTCATTGAGTGTGTTACCTCTTCATTTTATTTCAAGCATATCATACAGAAGATCGTCATAAAAACTCTCATTTAAGATCCCCTCTAGTTATTTAATTTTACCTTCTCATACTTCCCATTGACGGAAATAGTCGACGATGTTTTACCAAATATAAGTCAAATTTAAGCATAATTACGCTAGATTTTTTGTCCTCTCCTTTCTTTGTCATAGAGAGGCAAATATCTCATAGTTTTCATGTCTTATTTTTTATCGTATTCCTTGTGTACTGCATCCATTCAATTTTCACTTTCCCATTTTATTTAGTTTTTCTAACGAGTTTGCTTGAGACTTTCTCAGAACTTCGGAAAGAGCCTTAAAACCAACAGCATTCAGGACGGTGAATAGTATTTTCAAAGTCCCATTACATTTGCAAAGTTATGCCTCTAACTCTCCTTTTTGGTTTGAAGGTATGTTGCAAATTATTCTCATTCTATCTCCTGCCTCCATACACCCCATTCTCTCCAAAACAAATGACTGCAATTAAATATTTAGTAAGATTAGTGGAGGGGAGTTTTACATACCATTTAATTATCATCCAATCAGCCATTGTGTTGTATGCAAACACGCGTAGGTGTTTCCTGGTAGAGTATTTTCTCTCGCCGCAACCTCAGTAGTTTTTTTTACGCCTTCGGCCGACCCGCCTCTTGTCCCCCGGTGTGAAAATATTTATATTCATGTGCCGACCATCTTGTCGGAAGTAGCCCGTTATGAATCGCGTGCGGTCGCTTTGTTTCCAGTCTCCCTGGAAACACTCGCATTATTCCAGACGTCGCTCCTACTATCCACACCCTTTTGCCGAAATTCTAGGGAAAACATGATGCTGGAAATGAATTGCTTCCCGCGGGATAAAAAACCAAAACACCAGCATTTGACGCGCCACATGTTTAGGTTACCGTGAACGCTGGTTTATTTGGGCCAATTTTTTCAACTTTTTACGTTTACCTCCATCCTCCTAATCTATAGTTTTTAATGGTTTCAATCAATCCTAATCACATTTTATCCATCAAGCTATATTACAGTCTCAGCACTATTTTCCTGTAACTCTATTCGATTAACGAACTTTTGATTTTATTTCGGTACGAAATTTTTAAACAGGCAATAACCGAAAAAGATTACCAAAAGCGTCCGGATTAGCAATAATATGCAGTAACCATTCTTTAATATGGATTTGATAAACCTCTTGTATTCCATTTTTTTTCGCTTTTATAGGAATATTTCTTCCGTAACAAATATTGCTGTCCAACTATACTTTTCCTCATCCGAGATTCTATTCGAAAACTCGCATCGCAATTGAATTGGAAGCTTTCGGGCTCACATTTGCAAAAACTCATCGTTGATTTGAGAATTAAACTTTGCAAACGATTTTCGCTTTGAAATTTTATTTAATCTACAACAGGTTTCCTTCAGCAGCGGATATCATCAGTTATGCATTACAGAACCTTTTTTTCTGCGATGCAGATTAAAATGCGACAGTTAGTAAATAATGCGGTGGTAAGCGTTTGGGGTCGGTAAAACAGCCATTAGCGCTCAAAATTTCGTAGTAGGAGCCGCGGAATGGAAAAACGGTGATAACTGGATGTAGGAAATCGGGTAGCGCTGTTGGAGAATAAAACAAGCATAAAACCAAACATAATATGTACACGATATATCACGATTTTATGTTTGTTTGTCTGTCCTCTATGCGTTTCTATACGGCTGTACGGTTTGTGAACGAAGTTAGTACATAGGTGCATATTATGCTATCAAACTCATTAGTACTACTTTCGGTTGCTTCCGATGAGTTCTTTGCGTCGTTTTCTCACTACCGTTTGTAACGTCACTTCATGCAACGTCTGCCGACGGACATCCTGATGGGTAGGCACACCTATTGGCACGATCAAGGGAAAACATAACTCAATAGATTCTACGCTTATTTATCTCACTATTAATCCTATAGCTGCCAGTCATTTTGCTAAGTTATGCGTTCACACGACTTTTTGGTCTGCGCACGTACGGATACACAAAATGATCAATGTTGTGGAGCAGAGTATAAGCTGATCTCGTGCGTGGTGTACTGAAATAGTTTTTTCCATTGTTTCCTGCTGCATATGTATACCAATATCATAGCTGTTTTGTTCCTTTACCAAAAATCCTGCCACGTGAGCATGAATTCCAAGTTTCCCTCTTCTACGAGTACTATCCTTCCCGAGCAACGCCGGGTGGGCTGCTATGACAGCCAAACTAAGGCCCATTCAATGGAACCAATATCAGCTCAGAGATGTGTTCGCCATTCCGAATGCCATAAAAAATATGTCATTGAAAAAGGCGGAGCAAGGTACGTGGTCTCCCCTAGTCAGTTAGGGGAGGAAAAATCAAATGTAATTATAGTAATTATGGTTATTAGTACTAACCATTAATTCTAATAGAGGGAACGGCAGCAAAGGGAATGGCAGCTAGGGGGAACGGATGATTGCTGACGTCATGCAGTAGGCATCGTTCGACGCGTGGCATAATTTTTTAAGTCCGCCATCGCTCGAGTAAGGAACCAAAAAAATTGTTCCTCAATGAAATATCGCTTTTAATTTAAATCGCTTCCATAGCTCATGAATCGCGTTGTGAAAGACACTTTCGGAGATGCATCCAAAACCGCCCCTCATCACCTGTACATCTAATAGATGTCTAATAGAGAGAGATATATCTAATAGATGTCTAATAGGCATCTATTAGATATATATCTATTCATAGATGAAAATAGACAATATATAGATACCTATATTCCGTGTGGGTAGTCACCCGGATGATATTTGCTAGTGATATATCCCGCATCACACAGATGTTTTGCAAAATAAGATTGTTCGATATTACCCGACAGGCAACTTAGTTGGTGTTCCTTTCCTCTTGTTTTGAACGATCTTCCGCTGACCCACGTATTTTGCTACGAAATCCATGCATTATACACGACAAATTTTAAAAAATCGAAAAAACTATTATTCTGTTTTCAAAGAAACCATGTTCAAAACAGCACCATTCTTTTATGATAATCTTGAATTTCAACTCTTTCCAACTAACCGCTTCTATAATATATTCTTGAAGTCCCTGCCGATTAACATCAAATCATCAGATTTACTTCAAATCATTAGGTGAAGATTATACTACTATTTGAAGAATCGCACTTTATTTGAATACCTTTTTTCTTTTTCGGTGTTTCCAAAACATTCTTTTCTTATAAGTGTTCGATCTATTTACAACATAATACCTACTTATTTTCCTTGTATCACCGATATTGAATATTTTGTCGAGTTGCTGCCAAAAAATTTCATTCTTCACAGTATTACTTGGGATTTATTTAAAACCTAAAAAAATATAATTGCTAATCAGTGAATTTTTGTTTAAAAATTGCATTTAATTGTTTCTGAGCGGAATACGACATAAATTTTCTTATCTTTGCTGTTGCAGATTACCCAATTTTAATATTGAACCATTCATTCAATGTTGTCAAAAGTTTTGATTTCGTCTTCAGTGGAACTGAACAAATGTTTTAGGTTCCTTCGGTTGTGGGACGCGAGTTTATTTCCGTTGAATGTAACACTCTTCGTGAGAGAGAAGAATCGGGAATTTAATTACATATATCCATTGTTGCATGCAAGCTTATTCCGATTGCCACGATATTATACAAGTGGAGTATATCTACATTTCAGTTTTTTGCCACTGAACAACCACCTATAGTACTCCATTGTTCACGTATACTCCGAAATTCCACTCGCACCCGACGGATACTTATTATCCTCGCTCTTGGTGCGGTGCGAAGCATTGTGGGCTCAAATAGAAAATTCCCGCACAAAAAATGCCCAAAATTGCTATTTTTTATACAGCTCCTTGAAATTATGCACAAATATATACATGTAATTGGCTATTAGGAAATGGTAAGTCATAACTCATAGATATCATCCCTTACTTAGAGACAAAGACCAAATTTCCAAGTGTAAAACGCCGGCTCTCATTTTCCCTCGAAAATCTTGAAATTTGAAAAGCTAACTTAAAAGTGAATGAAGGATATTAATGGAATAATAAAATTACCAATCGTAAAAAGACTATTGTGTATATACTGTGTACAAGTTTCAGACAGTTTTTTCAGTATTTGAGTGCTTGGTCAAATATCGCTGCGCAACTGTCTTCGGGCCACGTCACATGCTGCTCGACGGCAGACAGACTGACCATCTCTCATCAGCTTACGTTCGCTCCGTGTATAAGGTTGTGCGGAGCGAGAGACATTACCTGTGGCCTCGACTACTCCGATGGAGAAGGCATCGATCCGGTCACATGTTCAAGACTCTTTCGTTGTGTTGCTTTGTCAATTTGTATCTTTATACCACGAACATAGTAGTTTTTAATTAAGTGAAACGACGAATTTCATTTCGATTACCTCAACCACAGAATACTAATCCTTAAACTATTCTAGCGTAACCCGAGATACTGGTTCCGTTTGCAGAACTGCAGAATCGTCGCGCACAGTGCTATTGCGTCAAATAAAAGAGGACCCTTTTTCGAGGCAAAATTTTACATAAAGTACGCTATATTATCCTTATCCAGAACAGTGTCTTCAGATAGAATCTAGGTTATTAGGTTATTAAAATATTTGAAAAACGTTTGCCACGTCGAGAACAAACAGCATTTTTCATTTGCGGCTCGGCACCGCGCCACGGGGCCCTGGAAATTCCGCCGAAAGAACGCTGAAGCCACCGTAAGGTCGTTCTAGCCCACCTCCGGCCTCATAGCGTATTACTAACGTTCACGTCTTATGACTGGTTGAATCAGCTCCACATCCGAATCTTCTTTTCTCACCATGCGAGCCGTATCATATGTTGGTAGCAGAATAGTTTTAGAATTTGGGATATCAGGTGAAATAACTGCAAGGTCAAAAGCATCGCTTATTTCTCATGATGAAACAGTTTCTTTCATTACCTACTGTGACATGAAAACAATCATCCAAACCTTTGCCTAGGGTTGAAGAGCACGTGAAAATTAAATGAAAAAAAATCGATCGGAACTCGATAAACGGAAAGAATTCCATGCTTGAATCATCACCATGAAGTAGTTCTTCTTCATTTCCGGTTATTACTGCATTGGTTGCTCTCGTGAAGACACAGTAGTCTCTGAAGAAGCAGTTTCGCTGGCAACATTGCCATTGAAGTTGTTGTCTTCGCCAAAGCAACCGACGCGGTGGTAACCGAAAATGAAGAATTTCATCGCACACTATGGAAATCCCTGTTCTCACCGCCATGAAGTAATAAATATAATATGGAGAGAGCCATTTACCAGTAATACCCTCATACATTTCTGAAGTCGGGTATGTAGTGGAAACAGTCAGCTGGCGTGACGCTAATTCTTATACCTCCCATATGGTCTAGTGGCTAGGATATCTGGCTTTCACCCAGAAGGCCCGGGTTCGATTCCCGGTATGGGAACTTTTTTTTCTCAGGTCTCGGTGGCGGCAGGGCAAACAGAACCTTGCCTGCCAAACCACAGTTCGTGGGTTCGAATCCCGTCATGGCAGGTTGCCCCTATCAATGGATTTTGTATTTTGTCATCACTCAACGTTATGCATTCGTTAGATTCCTCCATCGTTAAGGCCTTTAAAACGCGCTGTTTACCGAGTGGTGAAGATAAATCAAATAAAAAAACTTGTATATTATCATGGAAGTAAAAAAAAAGGTTGAACATCTTATTGTGACTGGAATGGTTTAAAATCCAGAACTTTCCCTCCCTCCCGGAGTCTTAACTTACACGTAAAGAAAATTTTTAAATCGAAATGAAGAAATCGGTAAACTGGCGGATACGAATCAAACAGTACTATCGTCTGAATCAGCCAATAATCGATCTTCCCCGACCAACATGATGGGAAAAATATTTGAATAAATGGCAATACATGAATACTAATATGAGATATTTTGAGAAGTGGAAGAATAAAGATGAAATGGAATTAAATATATTAAATGATAACAAAAGAAAAAGGGATAAATAAGGAGAAACACTGACTCTCAAGTTATTTACAATAAACACTCGAAACTACATCTCATATTGTTTGAGACGTGATTTTGACTTCCAACATGCTGAGGGTAATATCACTGCTTTCATGAAGAGAAAGATGAGCTAAGCACTCTTATAAGGTGCAATATCGGTGTCTATTTTGAAGAAACCAACCTAATCTCCATAAATCTTGTTCTACAAACTATCATAGCCTTAGGTAACTAGAATATCTTCCCCTGAATTCCAAATCCGTTGAGGATTGCCAGCAAGGTACTAGGGTACTAGTAAGTTAAGAGCTTGTTTAGAAGGGAAAACTTCTGTCTAATATAACGCCGAAATCGTAAACACAGCGCAAATGCTCAGGACGAAGGAGTACAAACTCTATCCGCAACAATGGGGAACATGCACAATTTTTTTTAAGTACTGGAATAAGAAGGCCTCTACCTCAAATGTGCTCGCCGAAAATTTCGCGTATGAATAATGCTTTTCAGCTGAGTTATGAGTCTTTAAAAATTGATCTCCATCGGCTGCTTGAAAACACGACGTCATCGGAGCGTGGCGTCACGGCACGGAATACACTGATGACAGACTGTAGGAGTGGATAGAAAATCGATTTACTAGGGCTCAAATGCAAATTTGGCGAAAATAATTGCTGTTGTAACGACAAAATGCAGACTGTGAATATTTTGGGTTGCCAAGGCGTTGTTGAAATAAGTAAAGGGGATTGTTAGGGGAGATTTGGTAAGAAAAAAAAAATCAGCCGCCATAAGGAAATCGAGCTAAAGTTAACTGAGGTATTTTGCTTTCTTAAATCCCTCTTAAGTCAATTTGCCCTTTAAGGAACTACTACAAAGCTCGACGAAGATTTTTACTTCGATATCTTGCATTCAAGGCTCTACCACTCAACCCTCTTTAGCGAAGTGAACGGTGTTCCGTGCAATGACGTCAGAAGGCGTTTCAGGTCACGTGACTTCAAGCGATATTCGAGCATTTTTAATTAGCAATTATTTACGTTTACGGAGTACTAGGAGAGTTTCGTCTTATATATTTGGACTCGTGAGAAAATTTTCTATTCATTGAGACTAACTAGCATGATGAACAAATTTCATGCATGTTCCCCATTACTTTGTACATAAGAGCAACAAAATGAAATTCCTTCCCCCCGATAGCATAGATATTAATGTCATGTCATCCCAGAGAAACTATTTCTTGGTTAAGTGATGCCGTTTTGATAGACACTGGCACGTGTCAGAAGGAGAAGAATACTTTGAGAGCTTCTATTCGTTTTGATAGAAACTTTATCACAGGACAATAACAATGATGGAGAATAAATACCAAGTATTTGTATATTTTCTACAATAAACAAAATCGAAGCAATAAAAGTAATACATGCTTTTCGTTAGATAATGATGCAATAACACGTACAAAAAGCTATTAGTGTGGTATCGAACACTAACAGGAAAAAATTGGACATACAACTGTGTTTTCGTATTAAGATGTCGTCTTTTTGAGCGCATTTGGACTACGTACTGACTAAATTTTTAATTAGAATTGCCAAAAAATATCCAAAACGTTTTCTTGGGGTACTAGCTTTAAAAAATGAGCGCTTTGTGTAAAACCCGAAACCGTAGGTTAAGTTCCTTAAAAATAACTTTGACTACGTAAAAATATGTCTTTTCGTAGACAAAAGACTTAGCTATGATAAATATCACTATGTACACCTTTAATGCACAGCAATTCCCTTAAAAATCAGATATTGGTTCTAAGTTACTGTTACTAGTGTTGTATATACCACGGTTGCACAACAAAATGTGATGTTGTCAATTACAAGAAAAAATGCCACTCTAAAATTATTGAACTAAATTTCTTGAGGCATATCATGTACTAAAATGAAATAAAAATGTGAGAAACATGAGAAGCTGCAAGTAGTTTTCACCAAAAAAGGACGCATGACCGTCTAATTAAATAAATAGTTTAATAAGCAGAAGTACTATCCTCTGATCGAATTTTAAGCATTTATTCTCATAAGAATAAATGCTGTACTTTATTAATTGAAACTGATGTTACTTTGGGAGAAAATGCATATGTAAGTCTTCTCAACCATGTAAAGAAACATGAGTAAAAATGGGTTACGATATATGTTATTAGTTCAGGTTTAATTTTGCGGAAGTTTGCGTTATTCGTAAAGTATATAATTTAGTTTATTCCACAAAAAGTTGATTCAAACACCGACCCGAGTTTCAACAATTTGTGCCATCTATTAGTCAACCAGTATACTACTAATTTTAAATAGAACAAGATGATTGACCAACATTTTTGGGCCAAAAAGAAGTTATATTAATTATGAACTAGTTGCAAGAGAATCTGTCGTTTTCTCAGAAATCGCGAACTAAGAAAAACCTCAATCTATTCACGCAGAAATAAGCTGATGATAATTCAAGATAAAACATATCTATAAAACTTCTCGTATACGTCAGAAATTTATCAGTGAAATTGGGTTGCGATAGATTCCTACGCTTTCTCGCTTATCACGAACAAATATACCAATCCTTTTACATAGTAATACGATTTCTCGTCACAAGAGGACTCCCACGTTTCCAACTTTTGTTCACTTTGCTAGGGCCACACGAAGTTTCTCTCTCCCTGTGGCCATTTCAACGGACTCATTCCCAGAGGCCGAATCCGTCCTTCGCACCCTTTCACTTTTATTCATCGCTATCCATTGCCGTCTATTCCTATCTATCAGCAGCGCTCCCTCTGTGTCCGTTTACAAATATCCACCGGCTGTGCATCGCCCTTCCTCACCGATGATCATTCACTGTTGTTGTGATGCCTTCTCCAGCCCCTGAGAAATGCCACTTTGAGCTCAACGTACACATTAAGGTGGCTTCACACTATCATCATTCGATTACCTTATCAATTACTACACGTCGCACCTGGTAACGGAAACGTACTGGAGTGTTACTATCACGGACAGTTGGGTGCGGTTAATGTCTTTAATACTCGGGTAAGTAAAACGCTCATTTTGATGAGGACACACATGTGAAATTTTTACTACGTGCAAATTTGATACCATGTGCCGCATGGAATATAAAATACACAACCAGAAAAATAGTATTTTTGTATTTTCGTGGGCGAGTTATTTCTATAAAATGTAGAGAAGTTAGCAGAATGTGGTTACAAATGGTTTTCATGAAAATGTCCACAATATTTTTAGCCAAAGTTATTCTTTAAATCTAAAATTTTCACTGTTTTCGAATCTTTAGCAATGACGCCTAAACGCCCAGCGATTTATCCATTATATCATGACGTCATTTTTTACAAAACTTAAATGATAAGATAAAATAATATAAGACCCAGCTCAGTGTTATAGCATTTCATTCACGGCGTCTTCTGGTTTCCCAAATTTTTAGTCATTGCACCAACGATAGTGAAGTGATTACTACTATAAAGGAGAATTATCGTTATAATACGTATATTAATTGTTCGACTTCAAATAAATTGCATCAAGCAATCAAGAAAACTATATAATATTTACTAACACCCTGGCTACATTAAAATTGTTTTTGAAATTTGATGAAAATATTACCAACCATTTCCTTGAAATTTTTCCCATTTTCTTTTCTTTCATGGAGTTTTATGCCAATTGTAGAGATTTTAGGACAGATTTTCGCCAACTTTAAGAGGCCTTTTCGAGGTAAAAAGTTTCTTTTATTGGAGAAAAATTGGTGCAGTTTTTACGTAGTATTCAAAAAAGGTAAATTTTCCTGGTATGAAATTAAAAAAACAAAATTTCCTCCAATTCACTGCGATCTCCATCTCGAATCATTCATCAATAAATTGCAGTTAAAGACTTTCCAAGACCCACGACTCAAAATCAACAAAAACACACATTTGCCACTTTGTAAATTACGTTCTATGACTGTCTCATCGCCCTATTTAAGTACCTTACGACCTTACCATTCCTGCTGTCGTTCAATGGTCAGGGAATTATATCCATTTAACCCACGCAGGTACTTGAATGGGGCTCGTTAGAAGGTATATGACTACTAAGTGGCATTTTCGATGTAATAACTGATAAAAACTTCGAGATATTAAGCCTGGAAATTAAGATGCACTTAAGGAAAACAACACAAAGTATTTTCCTTCAAAACAAACGATCATTTCGAGTCTCGGAAAAATCGACGAAACAAAAGAGCAATCATCATTCCGATGAAATATAAGATTCATAGCGCCATCTCTTTATTCAACTTTGTCGACGAAACTAGTTAAGCTCTTGTTTCCCGAAAGGATAAAATTACGCAACTAAATTTTTAGAAAACTCTCTCATTCGAGTTTCCCTCGTGAACTTTCTTAAAGAGGTGTTAGTTAAGGAAATATTGTCCTTACGCACGGGTTTCTCGCGTTGAGGATATATATCGGAATGCCTCAGACCCCTGTATTCTGGCCACGTCGGCTCTTTTCGGGAAGAAATTAATTCGCGCTAAAGAGGAGGTTCCGAAGTTATTTCGGCGTTGGCGCCTCGGGCAACGTGTACTCTCCAACAACTTTTCACATCTTCGTCACCTTCTCTGGGCCGCGAGCGATTCCGACACTTTGCCGAGTGAAGCATTCGCGAAATTTGTCTCAATGAATTATTCCTCTTCACCCACTGCTACTGAGGTCATCACATTCAGCAATAAGTTAAAAAATAGTTTTTGTGACCAATGAAATCATAAAACTTTGTTGGTTTCATTTGTATATTTGAATGGGAACGAACCGGGATTCATAGCACATTTGCATGTCCAGGCAACTTGTTTTCAAACCCGGCCTACATAAATATACAAGGGAAAGCGACAAATTTTTCACACCTTTATAATCCATAATGAAAAGGCTTCACATATTTGAACCTAAAGTTATCGGTTTTATAGTTTTTATGACACTTTAATATCCAAGCCATGGGACTTGGTAAACAATCAGTTCGCCCATTAATTTGAGGGAATAGAGATATGTTATTTTTTAAATTTATATTTTCCAAAGAAAAGCTGGTTCACGCAATGATTCTCCGCGTTGACTCAAGGGATGAAAATTACGTCTCTTTTTCCACAACTCGCCACACGCCGTTTCTTTTTCCGTCTCTGCCTATCAGAATGCCGCCTAAAGTTCGTTTTTCAGCCAATCATAATGTACGGAAGATTACAGCGATTGCAACGCCACGCTTAAATTTTAAGTGAACGACAGTTGTAAATATTAAAGTGACGGAAAAAGCGATGGAAAAAATGGCGGTGGAAATTATCGTGCGATTCAGAAAACGATGGGTCGAGCGATCGTGGAAAAGAAAATTTCTGTCTTTGGACTTATTCATACTTAAGGTTGGTTAGAAGAGGTGAGGATAGAGCTCGCCTCGGACTTACCTAACGAGCTGAAACTGCAGCGTAAAAAATCTCCTTTTATATACTAACCGGCAGGCCACCCTGCGTTGCTCGTGAAAAATAGTACACAGAGAAACTCGGAATTCATGGTCACACATCAGGATTTTTAGGCACGCTGAACAGCAAGCAGTGGAAAAAACGATTTCTCTAAAACGCGCTCGGGATCAGCTTATACCTCGTCCCACAACATGGAATGCTAAATTTTGCACGCACTGAGTTTTATAATATTAGTGATGGCCGAAAACGATTTAGACCCTTAACATTAGTGAGTGAGAGAAATCTTATTGAACATTTTAACAATCATAACAAAGCAATTATTTTGTGACTAAACTTAGAAATAGATGTCAAGCAACATAAACAATGCTAACGGTCGTTAAAGGGGACAGTAAGCCAAAAACGATAAAATTTCAGTATTTAAATGATTGTTTCTTTTTAAAAATTCACAAAAATCACCTAGAAAACGAAATTTTAAAGCAAGAATAAGAATGTTAATTTATTTTTCTTTCCAATGGTACATGTTCCAACTATATGTGATCATTATCACCAATTTAAATATGCAAAAGAAAAAAAGGTCTTCATTTATTAATAACGGATTTTACATGTATTTCTTATGGAAATGATTCAGGGCTCATACCAGAGCCTAATGTGTCCTGCAGAATAATGAAAAATAGTTAACGTCCTATTCTCAGGCCTACTTAATATACACAAAAATTTCATAGGAATCGGTCCAACCGTTTCGGAGGAGTTTTGCTACAAACACTTTGACACGAGAATATTATGCATAAGAAATTTGTGAGAAAAATCGGCTTCATACATAAAAATGAAAAGAATGACGAATGACTTCAGAGTTCGAGTCAATTAGACGTATTTAAAATTTCCATGGAAACTTTTTAAAAATTAACGGCTACGAGGAAGTAAATGTGCTTCAGTTAATCGTTGCAGGAAATTCGGATATTCGCATATTTCTGGAGATAACTTTTAATATGCTGGAGGAAATAAATCATCGGTGGATGGCAACAGAGAAGGGGCCTATTAGCTATCCGCATGCAATTGATTTATAAACCTCCGTGTCTTCGAGCGATACTACGCCCACTGGAATATTAAACTCCTCTCGTATATTATAGGCGAACCCACGCACGGATTCGCAAACGCCGGAGTGTCTTCAACATCTTCCGGGGCGAAGTCATGCACACGGCTCTTTTAAGAAGAGATTTCACACGTACAATAATGAGCAGAAGGCAGTTCTCATCCATGTATCCTCTAAGGTCAACATGATTGTAGGAAGATTCAATATTTAACCAGTTCACCATTTCATTGAAAAAAAGTGTCCTGGGAATCTCTTAACAGTTCAAATTAGGCACTAAATTGTGAGGATGTTTACGTTTAGCCAGCTTAGTTTTTCATCACATATAACGAAGGTCTATGATGTTGGTAGCTTTTTTGTGAGAACTATCATTGTTTAAAAGATTTTTCATGAAAATAATTATGGTCGTGTTGTTGCTAAATAATGTATTTGGCGCCTGAAAATTGTCCAATGGCAAAAGGAGTACATTTATTATTTTTTTTCTTCGTTACAATGGATTCCACAGAGTTTCAGGGTTAAGAAATGTGCTAATTTATTGACCACGCCGTGTATAATTAAGGCTGATTGAATTTAACATCATGTATGTGCATAGAATGAAGCTAATTAAATGCTGACAGTTTCAATTCTAAACGGAACTAAAAGCCTTGAAATTCCACTTTTGTGCTGGATATGCATTTTTCCTACTTATTGCTTTTTTCTCCTCAAAATTCCTAGGTCTATAATTCTAAGCCTCGTATTTACAGCCCACGCTATTTTTAATTTTCAGAACATACACCCAGCACCATCGTAGCGTTCCCATAGTTAACAAACCTGTTCCTCGCTCGGATAAAATGGATAAAAATGAAAATCATGAAATCATCATCGCGTTGAGAATGATAACGTGATAAAATATCGGTTCACATTAGACAATGCTGACGATCCCACAATTCTGAGTATCCAGGAAGAGCGCTCTAAACCAATGGTACCTCCAAGGGTCAGCCGTGGAAATATGGCTGGCTAGCGGGGAGCTAAAATCGGTAAAAGTGCGCATATCTGCGAAGAGAGGACAGCTCATTGAGGTAGAGGAGAATGAATGCTATTTTGTCGCTGGTGACGATATATTTTTTGAGTTTTCTATAGACTTTGAATCACTGAAAGGCACTCCACTGGAAAGGCATGGGGCTGTAAGGGGTAAGTTCTTTGAAAAGTAAACCGTCAACCGTAGAGTTTCTAAGAGCTTTCGACAGAATTAATCCAATGACGGGTGATGGAAATAAATGTACATATGGAAAGAAAAAATCAGTAAATATATGAAAAGCTGGAGTAAATCAAATATACGCTCTGAAACAACGACAACTAAACTAATAAAGACATTAATTATAACGGTTTGTGATAAAAAATCATCATAATTGCTTCATCACAATGTTGCAAAACTTTTAACCTCTGATGATCCCTTCCTGTTCTGATCTAGAATTTATAATAATTAATTTGACAATGACCAAATGATTCTTATATACATTTATTTCAATTAATTAATTATTAATGAAGTGGCCTATCACCAAACCAATCACAAATACGGGTCAGCGCAGATCAACTATCGCTGTAACGATTACTTTGCTTTTAATTGTGCAAAAATCGGTGTAGTACTATTATTTTGGCGAAAGAAATAAATTTTATCCTGAGAAGACTCAATATACATCACATCATCAGTTTTTGTACAAAAATTGATTTCCCGCACCTCTCTGTTAATCTTTTATTATATTTTTTTACTATATATATATTTATGGCCTTTTGTTGCTTATTTTATGTCTCGTCCTTTATGCCGTTAATATAATTGTCTCAGAAAACTCATTCGATGCTTTACAGTGCACTTATTCCCAACCTCTTGCCCATCCATGATTGCGTTTATCAGATCGGTAAGCATCAAATGATGGCAATCAAGTATCTAACTGCTATCGCCGCAAAAGAGTTAGAACACTTAACTTTAAGCCTTTGTATGAAACTAGCCTAAGCTCCATAGTGTCGTGTAATATATCGTTATACTTATTATTTATTCGACTACCATAAGAAAGAGTGAAGGAGAACAAGCAAAAAACTATGAGACAATCATCGAAACGATCGTCTTATTCATCTCGTCTCGGTCAAAATATTTGATTGGGGCACTTCATTGTTTCTTTTTACAGAGAGAACGACGTCTTTGCATTACGAATTGCTTTTTAAAATTAAATTTTACCCATTATTACTTTTTTTATATGGCCGAAATGTGGTTTTCAATTTCCGTGGTGTAGAAAAGTATATGAACATCAAAGTTCGTATACCATGTGGCAAAAAATATTTCGTTTTCATGGAAGGAAATGTTGATATTTTTCCTCTTACTTAAAGTAAACCACAAAGACAAAAATCGTCATTTTGCTATTTTAGTCACCGCGGGACGTGTTTAAAATATAATCATTTTACATCCGAGAAAAACACTGAGGTAAATTATCAAAATTGAATCACAGGTTGATAAGGGCTTTCTATATACATTTCTGAAAATGTTAGTGAAAGTGTTAGTGATACACGAGAGATAGGTTACGAAAAAAGACAAAGGACAGCTGATCGAAAGGATTTTAGGAAACTGGAGCCTTCGGGCAAATTTAACAAAACTCTTCTGTAAAGAAATTATTCTCCTGTGCGATATCCAGTGAAAGGAAGAGTATTGCATTATTATTTTAATGCTCAAATCGAAAGTACACTCTCAATTTTTTTGCAAATGGAAATTAAAATTTTGCTCTTTGAAAAAAGCAATCATTAGGATTAGAATTTCCATTGCAATAACAGTTAATTTTGCTCCTGCGCATGGTATAATGGCAGTCTATATTTTCTCAAACAGGGATTACTTACACGTAAACTAGCACTTTAATTATTTTTTTATGAAATAGGACTAAAAATAATTAAAATTCTAGTTTATATGTTTGATTTAGGCACTTCAGGAGTAAACGATTATGATCTACCATAATTTTTTTGCTATAAATGAGGTTAATGGAGCTGGAACTGCTTTTCGATCAGCACGGATGGTACAAAAGTGTTACGATTGATCGCATGAGCTTTGGAACAGGCTAAAGTAAAAATTACTCTTTAAAAATTCATCGATTACCATTTAAGATTACCAAAGATGTTATCATTAACAGTAATTCGATTGCTTTCACTTCGTTACATTACGTAACTGGTGATATCATGCAGGATGATGCGTCACGACACGCATAAATAAGCGATAGAATATGAATTAATGTCCTTCCGACGTTACCATAGTCCTCGAAATGAGTTACTGCCGGATCACGTGTAGGTATCGCTGCCGCAGAAACAGTTGAAGGGAGAGATTCGAAGGTACCTTAGAAAGCCTTTCTTCCAAAGCAAGCACCAACCACTGCCACCCGATCCCTAAAATTTAAGATTTTGCGAAAATTCAGGCTGAATTTCGAGACAAATACCTATGGAAAATAAATCACTACAACTAGTTCAGTTTTACAGACGACCATTGATGAATATTGCAATCTAAATTGCGTAGACGAAGTTAAAAGTTTATCTGAAGAATTTTATGGTTTCACAATGGGTGAGAATGATCAACAGATTGAGTGTATGTACCCAAAATGCCTAGCTGGGTGTGACATCACTTCACATTTTGCCTTTTGGAAGCTGACTTGGCGGTAAATTAGCTACTTTTTCACATATTATCCCTATTTAAATGCCTCAATGATCCTTTAGCAGAGAGAAAATAATCTTAGAAAATCAGTGCTTCGAAGTCCAATAGAAACAAAATTATAAGAGAGATCTTTTGCCGAATGGAAAGCTGTAGCAATTAGTGAATAAATCTGATTTAGTGCTTTCCCGGCGAATAGACAAGGCGTACATCGAAGCGTCGGCAGTTATGCAGTTCCTGACCAGGTGGTGATCCCGAGAACATTTTACGAAGTCTAGCAATTAGTGTTTTTCCGCGAACAATAAAGGACTTCAATGAATAGGACTACGTCGGACTAAATACTTAAAATTCCGAACGCACACATATTTTCTGTTTGAAGACTCGGTGGCAACACACTAGCCTTAGATTGCTTGAGAAATTGAGACTGGATATCTTTAAGAGCTACACGGAAAACATGACTATAAACAGCAATATATTAAGATAGATATTTTATCGAACGGACAGGTTTGCAAATTCGTTTTTTACCCGCACGATAAAAGGCTTAAATAAATACTTAGCGCCATTACCTTGAAGCATACCCCCACCAAACGCCCATTGAGACGGCTTGCAGGCTAGTATTTTGATGCAGGTTAGGGTGCCTCGTTTTGCCACTTTTTTAAGGAGCGAATCGTAATACCCGGCAAAAGTTGCGTTCCCAGGAGGGTTTTAAATATATGATTTTTTTTCAAAATCGGTTAATATCTTCTGTTCGCCATTTTGTCTTGAAATTTCGAAATTTTTAACGAAAAACTTTAAAAATGTAAATAATTTAAATTTGGTTTTGGCAAGCACTCATTTTTTCCCAATGGCGTGTAACATTGGTCTTTCCTTGATATTTTAGACGAAAAACGCCAGCTCTATTCCTTCTATTTAGCGAGAGAATGACCTTTAATCGTGTCCCCGAAAGCAGTTTTTGTGGGTAGCCAACCCGCAGCACACAGCCTCATTTTAGGCTATGAATGCGATAAATGACGCGAAATAGAGATGTTTTTCAGCAAAAAAAACGTGTAAATCATGTCTGAAGTTAGTCACTATGATGAGTGTATGCTCTTTTATACCATCGCCGACTATAGTGATCATATTTTCACTCTCTCCCATCTTTACTCTCATCAACTGCCTACAGTGTCGCTCTGCTATGAATGCTTCCATCGAAAACATCCCCAACTACATTTCCTACCCCGCTTCTCTTCCATAAATATGTTTTTCGCTTCCTCCGCAATTCCTATTCCCTCCACGCCGCCGTGCGAATATCGACGGATATCTTGAAATTTATTTTGCTTCCATTTCTGGAGTGGTTATACTTTCAGAACCACTCGCTCCCTCAACCCCTAGCCACATGTTATCGCAAATATGCCTTTCCCACGTTTCCCATACGATCTCTACACGTTTATGCTCATTCCTATATGCGTGACCTACTGTGTCCATGTTTCCATGGCATTCGAGAGGGTATGGAGAATAATATTTGCTTGCGGTGATGGCCTGTGACTCAGGAACAGATCTCTCCCCCGAAAGACTTTTCCGGTGATATTTCGATGAGAATATTTCGGAAAGAAACGAGAAAATATAAAAATTTATTCACAGATATGATGCTTCTACTTTCCTTCACCATCGATGTATTTCATCCGTAGCCAACCCCTACCATTCTTTCCTTCCACATGTCCGTCAACAATAATTGTCATCATTCCATTGCATCTCATAATGAGGCCGATTAAAGTTTCCCTTTTTATACCCTAAGATTTCGATAGACTTCCCTTCTCTCCCACTCCACTTAGGACCAGGGTTGGCAAGTGAAACGAAACGAAAATGTTTCAATGCCTAGGTTTAGCTTCGCTCCCGCACGAAATTAAAATCACGAAGGAGTTTAGTTTCGATCCGGGACGAAACTTTACTCCCAGTAACGAAACTAAATTAATCGAAACTCACAGTTAAGTTTCAATCCCAGAAGTTGGGTAGAGGGGGATAAGAGGGAATAGTTTCGACCTATTACGTTCGACATATGTATAGAGAGGTTAAAACATTGAGCTTAAAAATCGAATGGCCAGTTTGCGTTCACCGTTTTCTGTCATCGTCTATTCCTCATAACCACAAAGAAGCATGCTTCAAACATAAGAACTAATATTTTGCTTCCTGACTTCAACGCGTATATT
Source organism: Ischnura elegans (assembly GCF_921293095.1). Taxonomy (NCBI): domain Eukaryota; kingdom Metazoa; phylum Arthropoda; class Insecta; order Odonata; family Coenagrionidae; genus Ischnura; species Ischnura elegans. The sequence goes on along the minus strand of NC_060253.1, from coordinate 82,754,072 downwards.
TTCAGCTATAAGAAGACTCCGGGAAGACCGGAGGGATCGCGTGCTTCACCTTCGAACAGTTTAGTTTCGACCCACACACCGAGTACGAAGTCTGGATGAATGAAGTAGAGGTTCGGCCTACCTCCATTAGATGCATGGGGCACTCATATTTTTACCACCACTTCATAGTTTTATTGACTATTTCAGGGGTTGCCTGTCTATAGGCTCCACAAAATATAACCATCTTCATTAACCAATTTCCGCCCTCCGCAGCCATATGCCCACACCCTATCATTCTAAGCATATGAGACTCTTGAAGAAATCCAACGATTTGACCGATGGGTTTTTATCTTTAATCGGAAAATCCTCCAAAATCGTTGGCATATTAATGGCTGATGCTGGGTTTCGCTAGTAAGTGGGCCCTTTCTGCTTCTATAGCTTAAGGTGCTTTACTCCGTCCTATCCCTTACAACCCTTTCCCTACCCTAGAGGCGTCGAAGGGCTCCTATCGCGGCGGCCCCTCTTTCCTTGTTCCTTCCCACCCAAACCCCTTGCCGGGAGCGGGGACGTATAAGTCTCTGACTTGGTTCCCGGCCCCGGTGAGTTTTATCCTTCAGAGGACCCATCTAGGAGTCCTGATCTCTCTCTTGAAGAAAACCCGCTCTCCCTTTTGCTGTCGAATTCTCACTAATATGCTGTTGAAGCTTGCGATAACTTAATCCAATCATTAGTTTATTTTTGAAGCAGGTCGAAATAAGCTCACCGAAGGAGAGACGGGTTCCGAAATATGAACGCCCACCGTTTATAATACATGCAAGTATCATAAGAGTAAACAAGAAATGGCAATGCATGCATTATTTTCACTTTTACTCATCAAAAGATTGTTTCCCGTTAAGATTCGCCTTTTCTATCAAGGTCACTCGTAGTAATTTAACAACATCAGATTGTGACTTTCTTACCACCCAGGGTTGCTGTACAGCAGGCCGGTCCCCATTTTTCAGAACCGGGAAAAGTTATGTTTTCCTAGTCTCAAAATGATCCAAATGAGATTAATGTTCACGTGTTAAAATTTTTTTTGGGCAAAGAAAAATACTATCTATATGTAAAACGTGAAATTAAAGCACATTAGAACCGAATTTCTGTTTGTTTTGATCTATATCTAAGCGTTTACGAGACATTGTGCGTCGCAATGCGATCCACCCCCTCAGAGCGCTACTCCGCACCACGGCGCCGCCGCTGAGGTACGGCCCGCAGCACTTGCTTGTGTACAGTGTAAGCAATGGGTCTCCGACAGTGGCTTAGTATGCACGACCATCGCCACATGTGCCACAGTGTGAACTTGTGACGTCAACGTCTTGTTCGGTAAAACCATGGCCTCCTTAAATACAGGCCGGAACATGGAATTTTGGCAACGCTGTGCCGGGGTGCCATCGTGTTTGTTTGAGAGCATGGCGACTTATGCGTGAAGAGTATCCGTGTGACCAAAGAAGCATTAAATCTCTTGTTAAAAAGGCAGAACTGGACTTATTTTGTGGATATCCCATTGGCTAAAGGTACATACAATAGTTTTAAGATAATTTTTGGGAGCTGAAGGAGGAAAATCACGTTTATTACTTCAAAAGTGTTGCGATCACATGCCGGCCGGCCATTAATGGAGGGGAATTGAGAGTGCGACAATACTGGTTTAAAATGGTGAACAAGAATTATTTTTCTGTACTGTGTTTTGCCTTACGGTAAGTAAAATAGTTTAAAGATATTCTCAGTGTATTGTGAGTGGATGTTCAGCAGTATTTCATCCAAAGCATTGCGTCTCTTAGCGGCCGGCCACGAAGGAACATTGAGAGTACACAAATGAAACGAAGTGTATTTGTCGGGTATTTAAATGCTGCGTTGTTTTTTATAATATTATTATTCTTGGGTTAACATTGATTGCTATATTTGGTTTCCTTATGAATAACTATGTGTAGTTGTGTTTATAATAACGTCGTAAGTTATTGAAGGAAGAATGACTACTCATTAACTCTATTAATGTTTCTAGGTTCTCTATTACTAAAGTTATTAATATTTTCCAAACTAATCATGAATACACTACTTTTTTTCCGTGATCAGCGAAACTATTTTTATTCATGCAACTTTCCATTGTTTTCATTTAAGGTGCCCAAGCGTTGTTGTGTGCCATATTGCAGAAGCAACTACCTATCCACCAAGAACAAGGGGTATGTGACTGTGTTCCATTTCACCAAAGATGAACGCAGTAGACAGAAGTGGCTGAAGAATATCCCTCGGAAGGATTTGAATATTTCTTCAAGCGCAATAGTTTGCGTCAAGCATTTTGCTGAGCGGGATATCCTACACCATGTAACTTACATGAATAAGAACGTTGAAGTGAAAAGTTACGAGTTAGATCGCCTAAAGTTGTCCCCGGGTGCTACTCCCACAGTGTTTCAGGCCCTCTCCCTCCTTAAAACTTCTTATTGTGATCAGCGAACCATGAAAATCTGTGAAAATAAGTAGATGAGTTGTACTTCTAAGAAATGAAATCAGGAAATATTGTATGAATCAGTGGAACATGAAAAGACTGCTGATGAAATGATTTTTACTTTTTAATTTTTAACATGTTAATTTTTTAGGTTATTCAAAGAGGTGCATTCAGGGAGGTGAAATGATGTTTATTTAAAAGCCGCTCTTTATTTCTAAGTCAATAAATTTTATAGGGTGTTCTTCCAAATAAACAACCAATGGGTTAAGTAGTAAACTAAACGGTATTTCCTTCTTGGTCTGAACTTCTGGGTCGTCGATCTCAGTACTTAAATATATTTCCGTGCATAATCTCTCGTATCCCTTGGCTTCTTATTAGTTCTCACGATTACTTTAAATAAATAGCTGTTATAATACGAAATACAACCACTCGAATAACTCAACCCTACCGTAGTTTTTAGCTTAACTTTAGGGAAGGTGAACGGAGGTCCAACCGTATTAACGTCAACAGCTGAGAGGCCGAACCACCGCACCCCAGGCGATGTGCAGAGTAGCACCCCTGACGTCGCGTAAAGCGCTGTCGCCAAATTGCATGTTCCGGCCTGTATTAAAGGTGGCCATGGTAAAACCCATCCCGAAGTACATTCGGAGAAAATGGCTTGGTGGCTAACTAGTTAACACACCTGACTGGCTATCGGGAGATCCGGGTTCGGGTCGCGGGTAAGTCAAATATTTTTTCATGGCGAACTTCATCCTTTGGTGTATTTTACTGAAGAAACATAATGTTGTGTCATCAAAATTACATCACTGGACTACTGAAGACGACCGCAAGAGAAATGTACTTAAATATCTTCGCAAATGAAAGCAGAAAGTTTTTTGGCGGATATGAGTCAAGGTTTGTTCTGAGGCCGATGTCGTCTTTTCACAGCTGGGAGTGTCTCTCCAGGGGGAGTGGTCGGGAGTGAGGGGAGAGGGGAAGCGAGCTGTGGAATGGAATGGCGTGTAGTATGCGATACGGTCCCACGCCTTCTCTCCGAGGAATGTATTTTCGGACGCCACCGCTGAGGTGACGGCTGTGGGTGGTGCGACGGTATACCCTTCGCTTTCATTCCCACTAGATGCTGCCAGTGTGTGGGCGCATTGGACCAGGGACACACAATAAAGGGAACTACTTAAAGAGGTCTCACCTTAAACTCCATTCCTACTCGTTCCTCAAACCTGAATCACTCGATCATTTTTTTTCTTTCTTCAGAGTGATAGCGATGGGTCTTCAGGGACATTAAGAGTGATCGCTCGATCCATCATTTTGTGAATCACACGGTAAATCCCACGTCCCGTTTCATAGAGCTTCTTTCGTCGGTTTTCGTACTTACAACCATCGGCGGCTCGTGAGTCAAATGCTGGGGGGGGGGGGGGGGGGGGGGGGGGGGAAGGGGCAAACTCCACCGGGGTGTCAAAATTTTTTAATATTTTGTGTATTTTAGTAAGTTTTTCTGGCAATCTAGATACCACAAATACACAAAATGATCACTAACACTAAAACACCAACAATCACTAACTCGACTAACTCAAATACAAGTAGGCCTATTTACATTAAAACAATTTACACATAATAAGTCAACTGGTCACCAAAACAAGGTATTCTGCAACACAAAGATTATACGAACGCCAGGCGGCGCGGCGATGTCATCTCACTAGATACATCGCTCTGCGCATGCTCGGGCGGCGTCCCAAGACTTCCATAAGGCACAAGCTCAGACCAGTCATAGCACCAGCAGCCCCCACCACTACCACTCTTCATGTAACTGCATGGTGATGGATTGGGACATTCTGGCCAGCGTCCGCGGCTACAAATGCGAACTTTTCGCGCTATTTTTGCGTGTTTTTCCTACTTTTCCATGTGTACGATAGAAAAAACAACTTGGTTAATAGTTGTATAATTACAATTGAATGGGTATTTCATTTTTTTCCTTTTTCAAATCTTTGGGAGGGACGGCGTCCGAGAGTAGTTATGGGCAAGCCGCCACTGCTTACAACTGTCATTCCATTACAAACACACCTACATATTACCTCCGCAAACCGGCGCAATGGGTGCGTGGCGGTGTGTGTAAAGCCTGAATCACATAATCATTATTTTCGTCATTTTCGAGTGATCACTCAGAAATGATCGTTGTTTTGATGACGATTGTTTTCCGCGATCACTCCAATGATGAGGATTCCCATCACTTTTTTCATCACTCGTCTGGTCACTTTTTCCGTCGCTGCAACCACGAATATTACAAAAGAGGATCCTAAAGTCGGCCTCTTAATGTGTTGTCAGCCACCGCGCATTTCAATGTGCTTACAAAAGTCGCCACTCGTGTCGCTTACAGACAAATTGATCCGAGTTTCACGAGAAAATAAGGTATAATTAGGTGTATTAACCGAAATTAATGCACATGATGATGTGATTTATCAAACTCATTACTTTTCAATGCTATTCCTCCTAATTACAGGCATGATTTTTCAAAATATTGGAAAAAAGTGGATCGCATTGCGCTAATCACCATGCTGCGGATATTTTTGAAAACCGATTAAAATGCGACCGAAGTGGAAACAGAAATCAGCCTCTCATGGGACGGAATTGGGCCCCATCTATGCAGTTCCCTTGGCTGAAACCTTCACTGAAACACCATATCAGCCAATCAGAACGCATGCCCGTATGGAGCGATTGCAGCGCAACGTTTGACAATCGTGGGAACGACATACGTACTTAAACATAAACACGCCCGACTGTGAGAAATAAACAACAGCAAACCTGCTGAAGAGAGTGATACCTCCACTCATAAATACTCTATGTACTCCCATACCACACTGTAATAGTAATTTGAACTCTATGCCTCCACTGCACAAACGCTCAACAATACCTACGGTCCGGACGCCGAGAGTTGTCCGTTGACAGCTAGAAAGGTTGGGGGCAAGGTTGCCAGGTCATAAAGGGAAACGTCCACATCAAATGTAAACAAAAGGGTTCCGTGAAGAAAGCAGTCAGAAGGGATGACGAGCGTGAAGGGTCCAAAGGAAGAATCCTTTGTTTTGGCGATTTGCAGAAAGGGCTTGTTTTGGTGGTTCAGGCTTGTTTCAGCGCCTCATACGCATGTGACAACGTTGTATGACTAGGCAAGGGTGTGAGGTGCGTTTGCGGGACAGCGATTAGTTGCAAACCATGTTGGCGCAGGGTTCTCGGTCCCTCCTTTTAATGTGTCATCGGACAACCCTCGCCGGCTGAACTGTAATCATATCCGCTCATTTAGTAGGTTAACATTACGAATGCGTTCAGCTGGCAGTAGCCATCTTGCCATAGCCTTTGTGTGCTATCCAATTAGCAATCTAGTTATTTAAAATTAATATTTGAAAATACCTTAATTACCTATGCTCCATATTAATGAGTCCGTGGCCAGCATGTCTTTTTTGTTGTCATTCTCTCGCCCATATTCTACGACGCTGTCGTTCATTTCGTCGCCGATGCAATATGTCTGCTGCTGCAGCCGAAAGTAGTCGGCGCCGATGTATATCATCCATAGTGGCACTCCCAAATTTGAATGATATCAATTTCAGGATTCAGGCTATAGATTTTCAGGTTCTTCGACAGCGATCTGCGATATCCGAAATGATGCGAAAAGCGACGGCGGGAGGTACCGTTTGATTCAAGCTTTAGGACACGAGCCAAGAGGAAACCTTAAAATACAAGCGTGGCGTTACAACCGTTGTTCGTAGTCATGCGTTCTAATTGGCTGCAATTTTTTTCAGGGACGGGTTCAGGGACGGAAAAGTGGCGTGCCGACGGATGGAAAATGGGAATGGGATTGCCATCCCTGGAGCCATCGCTGAAAATGATCGCGTGAAACGCTCATTTTTCCGCCATAATTGGAGCTATAACTGGAGCTATCCCTAAAAAAGAACTGAATAAATGATCATGTGATTCAAGCTTCACCTTCGGATGTGTAGTTTGTCTTGGAAGGGAAATGAATAAATAGGAATCAACCAGTTTCATTGCGCATCATGTAACGCGTTTAAAATTAAGTATTTTCTATACATTTAAGTGAACTTTCACCCGTGGAACCTATTCATCAGGAGGCTACTATTAAATATTGATATTTTTTCATGCTAAACTTGGTGTCAAGAGTCTCTTTCATATCTACCAGTTCCTCTAACATCCCTTCCTCGGTCTCTGGTAAGAGCTCGAAGTCGTCAGCGGACCTTATCATGCCAATCCTCTCAATTCGTTCTTTCACGGTTGTACTAGTGCTCTTTCTCTTATTTCTTCTATTCCATTTTGTATGCATTCATTGAAAAGGGTAGGCAACAAAGAGCACTCCTGTCGTACTCCTTGATATATTCTTACTCAGTGCGGTAGTTGGGAAAAAATATAGGCGGTATTCACCAAAAATTGCCAACAGCTGAACATGTATTATACATCTGGCCGCGATTGAAATGTCAAAGTCCAACTCTTACATTAATTCCTAGGTGCGCCACGAGATAACTCTGAACAACTAAATGATCATTTCCAATTTTTCTTTCTGAAATCCATTTAACAATTTACTATAGGGCTATTTTTTACAGATTTAAAAAAGGAGTTTAACTGGTACGCTTATAACGAGTTTGGATTTTAGGGGGTACGCCGTACCGGCCCAACTACAGCACTGTTCTTACTTCCCTAAGTCGCTGTTCTTTATGAAGGTTCAACACCACCCTCACATCCGTATGATGAATGCTTGTCCTAATATATATAATAATATATAATAATATATAATAATAATATCCTTGTAGCACCTGGAATGATTTATATCACTTATTGATAGCAATTTCAAAGGCCTACTCATGAATATAAAGAAGACTTAAGTGAATTGGCTCGCAGACACGGAGCAAAAGTAGAGCAGGTACTAGGAGGGGAAAGATAGGTGGAGGTGGACGAGTTTGCTTATCTCGGGAACAAAATCAGATGGGAGGAGTAAAGGTTCTGGGACCACATAGTCAAAGAGCTAATGACATTAGATTGGAGGAAAAACTGTAGGAATCACGACAATGATTTCCAACCACGCCACTTGTACACCAATTATTAACAACATGAATAGAACGTTGGAAAGAACAGCCAATCAGGCGGCGTCTTTTCTACCGACCTAAACTAAAGAAAACAAACCGGATTTGTCGAGGACCTCAGTCCCTGATGACGACATTGGAGTCAGCTGCCGAAACGTCGGCATGGATCCAATTATAAA